>NC_143195.1:33506666-33810833 GCF_051530095.1 Phoenix dactylifera
CACCAATCTATAGCAGACCTTCAAGATGGATGGAAGAGAGGATCAGAGGTGGTGGTACTTATTCATGTTAGGTGCCCTGATTTGATGGCTTGGGTGTGAGGGCAGATGAGAGAGAGGTAAGATATGGGAAGAGACGAGAAAAATTTTAGAATTTGGAGAATTATTTTGGAGGAAGGCAAGTTCATTAGGGTTTATTAATTACAAGGATATGATAGTCATGTTGGAAGAAAAACAATGGGGTTAAATGAATGGAAATCTTAAATTAAACAATATGCATTAATTTGACCTGTTCGATAAACAATAGGAGTTTGTTGTCTTTATTTAAAAGAAGAGGACCATCTTGGATTTGGGCTACAAATAGGGACTAATTTGTCAAAATCCCTTTATGTTATTTCAAGCATTTCTATATCCTCTTTTATAGCTTTCATACATGTCACCATGGGTCTTCCTCTTTTTCTTCTACATCCTTCAACAAAGAATAAAATACCCTTCTTTTCTGGAACCCCCTCGGGTACTCATTGTACATGCCTACACCATCTACACTGTAAGCCATTAGCCCAAAGAGAAAATATACAGCTCTCTACTACTGTTGATGGGAAAAGAATGGAAAGGATCTGGTGAGAACCAAAAAACAAAGATAACAAACTGAGATGATTTTCCTGTTTGAGAATGCAGATCTCATTGCCTTTTTATGTTAAACCTTCTTTTCTTCATTTGCTTCATGCCTGAGAGTGACCATGATAACTGCGCACTGATATAAAAGATTGCGCCTATTTGAAAGGATGCTTGCCTCAGGAGATATGGCTAACTGTGTGCATACTTATGTAACAGGAGATAATTCTGCATGTTTATTATTTGATTTAGTTCTGTAATTACAGAATACATGGAATCCATGATGTGATACCGTGATATAAGATTGGAGGATCCACTGGTTCTATCTGCCTGTATCTTTGAGCCTTAAGGTTCGATAATTGGTACAACTGATCTTTGAATATGAATACTACTGCAAAATATAGTGATAATAACATGATCAAACTATACTTTTGATGCATTCAGTCTGAGAAGGTCTTAACTGCAAGGAATTATTTAAGAACAATAGCTTAAGTGAGAATGAGATAAGAGAAACAGCTAGACTTGCAGATCTTTAGAAGTAAGAATTTGTTCAAAATATAGTGAGCATTGTAATATAACAAAGTGCTTGCAATAAGCTTGATACACTCTATTGATGTAGTTAGAGGGGACGTATACCTTAAGTGGAAGAAACATTTGAAAAGCAGGTTGAAGAAACAATAAGATGAATCAGAAACAAGCTCAGATGAGATTAAGCTAGCAAAAGGGCTTTATCATTATGAATATGAATTCTAAATGTTTTACCACCGCATTGGAAGGGCAATTCACCAAAAGGGTGGAGTGGGCAAAGATAGCAGATTTTTCACCTTTCCAAAACTGAGGAATGGAAAATCAAGGAAGTGCTTAGAAATGCCTATGTTGATTGAATGTCATGACATATAAATTCTGAAACCATGATATCAAATAATATAAAACAAGATCCTGAAAATAATAGAGGAAACTGATAGCTGAACTCACATTCATTGGTTTTAGTCCTTGCGCTTGAGAAATCCTGGATCTGCCAGAGAGTTTCAACATGTGTATGGAATGTAGAGAAACAAACAAACAAAAAAAAACCATGAAAACTATGATTCTTACTCCTTTGGGTAGTGACATACTTCATATTGGCCACATGTCTTGTATCCTATAAAACCTAGACTTTAGTTTCTGGGTTTAGCACTTATCTATCTTTTCATAATGGCTTAGGTAAAAATCTGTGACTCAAGAAAATAATAAAAGATAAAACATGTGTGCCCCTGATTTTGCAATAACTTTGAAAATAAGAAAAGCATGTTTGTTTCTCCCACATGTATGCAATATGCATTTAACCAAAAATCAAATATCACACATGGACACTTGAATCTCAAGCTATACTCTTTAGAGCTGTGGTTATGATTAAATATAAATGTTATTCAAGATTAAAAATGTAAAACTATAGTCACCTTTAATTCTAATTGCATCAAATTGCTTTTGGTACATGGATTTCATCCTAAAATCATCTTGAGAAAATCTTTTTTTCCTTTGCACTGTTAATTCTTTACAATTTGATGAAGGAGACCAAAACTAAGGGACCAGTAGGTTACTGTTTGAGCAATTCTTGATCACCGATCTTGAGACACCTGATTTATCATTCTATGAAGTTAAGCATGGGATTCTTTGCAATTTGCATCATGGTTAAGTGATTCATAGGAAATCTTCTACCAGGGTACAGAAGGTAGTCTTAATTATTGATGGGATATGATGATGGGTGCCTTTTTAAAGATCAGCAACAATCAGATACTCCATTGGTTTTTCAACCATAGGAGCATCTACTGTTGGATCTTCATCAGATCTTTGATGATCAGACTTTCAATCATCAGATTTCTTGAATTCAGTTTGTCAATTGGAATTTGGGCAAGAACTATCAATCCCTTCTCAAGCTCTCAGGATTGGCAGATCTTACTCATGCAACTTCCCAAGTTATGTATTAAATCAAAAGCTAAGATATTATCAGGCTAAGTCTAATACTTGTGTTACATGAAAGAAAGTGTGAGAAGTGTCTAATGGAAGATAAATGTCTCTTCTTTTGGGAGAGATCGTCTTAAGAATAAGAAGAATCATCATGCCAACTTGAGCAATATATAGACCGCTCCCAAGAGTGGTGATATCCTATTATATTGTTGAGGCTTGTTGCTAGTTGGAATCATTGAGAAATCATCTTACAGTAGGTAGTAGTATAGGATGTAACTTGCAAGATGTAACGACGAATCTACTTAATTTCCTGGTGCCAAGCTTTCTTCTTTTATCATGGGAATTTCCAAAACTTAAATTATTTAAGGTGGTTATAATAACTTTAATGAGGAAATACGTGAAGAAAACAGGAGGCTTGAGGACATCATCTGAATGGTGACCAACAAAAGTTAGAAGAGAAAGACTAATTATTCATGATTAAAGTTCACTCTTCTTAGGAATCTGATTTAGATTCATGAGCTGACCTTTCAGCTTTAGGAAATCAAAACCAGATTCATGAGTTTGTTACTCCAGCTAGAAGATTATCTCTATTAGCATTATCTCCTAAGCTCAAGTTAGACTGAACAAGGTTGAAAGATAAAATAATGGACGATGTGCAAGTTTTGAAGTAAATCAGATAGCATATAAATTGGATCACTGTTATGGCCTTGTCGCATCGATGATATCATTTTTGCTTCTCACATGTGCTATGAAGTTTGCAGTCGGTACTGAAAGTTGATATAGAATACAGTGTTAGCTCTGAGCTTAGAAAACATCTTTTGTTACATCTGTCATGTAATGGCTACCGTCCAATTTGGTCAGAGGTTGCAGGAAGCTAACATGTCGCTGCTTAACCACGCTGCAGCATACTGAACATGCACGTCAAATGGCTGATGTGGAGTGTCAGAAAATGATTGTTAGCCTACAGAGAGTTGCTTCCATTGATTGCTGAACTAGTTCGACTGGAAGCTGCCTGCCAGAGATTAACTCTCATATTGGCAAAACCTAAATATAGCAGAAACAAGCAGCAAGATTGTGTTGGCATCCAAGAGCACCTCACATTAATACATAATGCTGGGTGTTTGTTGGTGATCTAAAAAGCTGGTGTTTGCTGCAGGGTGCCCTTTCTTTGGGAGGCCCGACATGTGAAGTTCACATAGTTGAATGCTTTTGGGAATCCAATGCTGATATTTAGAAATTGGAATTTGAGGTTCCTGTGCCAGTGTACCCATTCTTGTGCTGCACTATTTTTGACAAACTATCATATTAAGGATATCGGTCTCTCTGAGCAGAAGCTTTCTATTACTGGTTAATTGCTGGCATTTTTCAGCTGTAGAACTTGTTCATGGCATCAATGGCAGAACGGTACGCAATCACTTTCAGAAACAAGACATTCACATCACATCATGCTTCCTTTAGTAGTCCCACAAGCCATGGTTTCAAACAGAGATTTGCTCTTCACTAGGACAATACCCATTTGAATTTCTTTTTGCATCCTCTGACACCAATGTGAATGCTCAGGCAAGGGAAGCTGCTTTGGTTCTTCTTTTTTTTTTTTTTATCACTATTCTGGTCCTTGAACTGCATTATTTAATAACAAAGTCACCGAATGGTCCGGAATGCCTTTGTTGCGGCAACCACTGTTTGTAAAAGAGTACTCTAAAGGCTTCACAGGTCGGTAAAGCTCCTGAAACTACAACTGAGCAACGTGTGGAAGGCAAGAAGTTGGAATACGAGGGGCTAAAAATTTTCCAGGTTACATTGTATGATTGAGTTCTGAAGCCTGTTGCAAGCAATATATTTGGAATAAAACAGGACCTGTTTACAAGCTGCTGCGTTTGAACAAAACTTCAACACAAGCTGCTGACTGAAAAATGAAGTTAGATCTATTTGACACTTTATGCAATGTGTCCACCCCAAGATTCGCCGTTTCAGTATTGGGCTCCACACCGGTGCCTTGCTAGCGTAGTATCGGTACGGTACGGTATGGTATAGATTTTTTTTGGCGTATCGAGCGTCGGTATATTATTCGTACTAGATATCGATACCGAATCGGTATAGAATGGTACATTCCGTACCATCAGGTTTGCGTTGATACTGACATATTATGGTCCACTCATTTTGGAGGCTTTGACACCTTTGATAACACTGAATGGGTAACTGAGATCCTAGTATTCTAGAATTTAGAGTTCTCTTGAAATAATGTTGTTAGGCTGGGGCTATTCTGCCATTCTCTGGGCATGCGTCTGCTTTCTGAGAAAGCTCCTCTCATGTCTGAAACAAGTTGATAGGCACTGTGGAGGAATGCTACAGTTCTGTTTAGCCATAGACCTAATTATAAAAATTGTGATTTCCTCTGGATGCTATTAGACACTCATGGTGATTGCGACTGGTGCTATCCACTGTCCACCCATGATTGGGTGGTAAAAGGACAGGAGGTAGCTAGATGGTCCACTTTGTTTGCACACAGTCCATAGACCTGGTGAAATGATATGAATAGGATACCGCACTACTTACAAGAAGAAAGACTTATAAAAGAAACAGGGATAATGTTGTAAAGACAAACACTAGTTGAGCATTTATAAACATCATCACCACCTGATTCTATTAGGGACATCTAAGTTACCTGTCATATCTGTTTAGCCTGTTATAACTATGAAGATTTCATTTCATTGTAATGGTTAGCTGTTGATTCAAATTTTTGTACTTGCCCTGACCAAGTTTTGTTGAATCACTTCAAATTGGCCAAGGATATGAAGGATGAGCTCATAAAAGAATGAAATTTAAACACTCCAGTTACTAGAAGTATGATATGATTTACTTTTCAGTTCCATCGTATTTTTTCCTTCTTATGGTATACTACTTAAATTTGCAACTATATGATGAATTCTATGAAGTAATTTGGATAATGACTGTGTCACTTACAATGGTAGCCTATACAACATCAATCTGAGGAGCACTAGGAAAATGACACATGAATAACCACTTCTAGAAAATGGCTCAGGATAATCTCTCTCACATACACAGCCACTCAACCTGATGTTCCAACAAAAGAGTAGGGTTATTAAGACAAAAGAATGATTAAGCCTTAATGCAATCCAATGTTGTGAGGTTTTGTTGTAGTCCTAGGGGTAAGCATCATAATTGGCTGGAGTATTTCTTTGCAGCTAGCCAGCTTGGGATGGACCGTCCAATGTTTGGTTGCGAAGTCAGAAGGAATTGAGCTCAGAGATCCAATATTGAAGTCTGAAAAACAAAGGAAATTGGAGGAGCCTCTCATGGACTGCATGATAAAATCAAACGGGATTCTCTGTCCGCTAGGATATCTTTTCATGCACAACTCCACTTTCACTAGGGATTTTTAGACTAAGCCATTCCACAATGAGCACAGAGCTTTGAATCCCTTTGAAGTGTTCCTTTTTTTTGATGCCTGCAAATGACTTACATAAAAAAAGCAGCTCCATGAGGCTCTCACCGATGCAGGGTCTAGAACAGGTTAAATGTACAAAGCTTTAGCCCCGTGCGTGAATAAGTATGTTTTAAATAATAGATTTCAATATTGTCATCAGTCCTTTTGGAACTAAATATTCTCTTATTTGGATTTATAATTCCTAGAAACATGACTAATTCTAGATAATTAATAACCTTATCTGCATTTATGATGCCTAGGACTGCATGATATTCTCTTTGATGTATTCGTTCTGTAAAGAAAACAGTGCTGTCCCGGGCTTGCCATGCAGGGGTTAGTATTTGTTTTGGATCAGATGTATAAGATCTGAACCCGATCAATCAACCATTAAGAATGGTATAAGCCCTGAATTGAGACCAAACAATCAGGTTGGTTTACTTATTAGATTTGGATTTTGCTCCCTAAAGTTCAAGCATACAAATTTAGCTCCCTAAAGTTAGAGCTGACCTGAACTTGAAATAATCAATCCGAAAAGAAACTTGACGATTAATCTGAAAGTTGACAATCCAATCATCCAGGTGGATGTGTTAGCTTTCAATCTAAGTTTTAGACTTGAAGCCAGTCTGGGTCATTATGAACCTGTTAATCTGAAAGTTGACAATCCAATCATCCAGGTGGATGTGTTAGCTTTCAATCTAAGTTTTAGACTTGAAGCCAGTCTGGGTCATTATGAACCTGGACCTAAAGTATTGCAGCTCCGACGAAGGGTAAGTCTCCAGCTCATTTGGCTCGCACTCCATTACCTGTGTTCTTTTAGTAGTCTTTTGTTCAATTTGAAACAATGATTCCATGGCTCAAGTCTTATACTCATTAGTTTGATTAGAACATGCAAGTAAGTCTTCCAGCATTCAAAACAGATCAAGTATCAATTATCTCTTATTATGGCCTTCATTTGAGTTTCTGCAAGACGGTAATCCCTTAAAAAGATATTTATGGGTATTCATATGGACGACGAGCATACTAATATAGGCTTTCTTTTTGAAAAAAAAAAAAAAGTAGTAGCGATCATATGACATATTTCTGAATGATTGGGTGAATCAAGTAACTATAAAGATTTTGATGTCTAAAAATGTCTTCAAGAAAAAAAAAATCAGAAATTTTGATTGAAAAGCAAGTATCAGATTGGGCTAATGAGACTTCAACAGTAATTCTAGTAAAAAATAATTGAATACAAGGTGGGATTTCTATGGAGTGTTTTTCATAGCTCTCAGAGAATATCATTCTTGTCATCTCAAGTATAATCATATCACCAGTTGGCCGGTATATCCTCCAATAAGTAAGTGCAAACATTTAGCACCATTTATTCTTTGATTATTATTGCACCGAGAGGAATGAATGCAAGTGTATTGCTTGATATTGATATCTAATTGACCTTAAAAATTTAAGATGATAGGAAAAGGATCGACAACGTATGCCGGGCCTAATACTCCACCTCAAATACGACCTAGACAAGATAATAACCAATAAATACAATAACTGGAATGCGTAAAAATAATAACCGATAAGTAAATAAATAATTAGAAACCATAATGAGTCAAAATAATAAACACAATAATTGGAATAAGTCGAGATAGATAAAAACTAGATTAATTAAAATAATAATTAGCAAGCACAATGAATCAAAATAATGAAAACAATAATTTGAATATGTCTAGATGGATAACAACCGGCTTAACTAAATAAATATTGGGCAACCATAATTAGTCGAAATAATAAACAAAATGACTAGAGCGAGTCAAGATAATAGCCAAATCAATTAAATACATAATTAGTATAAAGGGGGTTTGAAACTCATATTCTTATGCAAACCTAAGCTTCAATACCATATTAACTAACTAAATAAGCTCGAAAGCTTAAGCTAATAGAGAATGGGTTAACGATGAACATTAACTTGACAATAAGAGGAATATTTGATGGTAAATGTTGTCTCCATCGACGACTTTCTACCTCTACTTCTAGCTTTTTATTAACAATTAAAGTATCTTTCCAGTGCTTGTTAAAATTGAAGCTTGCAAGGAAGAGAAAGAAAAGAGAACCCAAACCGATAGGCATGTTCAAAACTCATGTGCGGTCCATCTCCTTACCTTATTTCTCATCATTTGGGTAACCACGAGCTGGAAAATAAAACTAATCTTATATATTAAAGAGAGTGTTTTAGCCGAACAAGCATATAAAAGTCATATGCCCATAAGTTACGTGGTCCTTGGGAGATGGATTAGATGCTGTCTCTAATAATTTAAAGTTTAGATAAAGAAACGGGCTTCCCTCACGTACTTTTGAGTTGGATTTTTGTCATTTTAAACCACAAAGTGCGACCAGTGGCTTCCAACAAAGTTCATGTGGGAGATCTGGGAGTAGGTGATCCTTTCCCTTTGTACCACGGCCTGTCACCCTCAGCTCTAACATATGGTCTCGTAATCTACCCTCGTTTCCACGTCCATGTCCCGTAACAGGGACAGGTCGGTGGTTCTCGGCAATGGTAGAACCAGGGAGGGTACAGGGGGTATGATCACAGCATTGCATTTACCTTGACCTCATGAGGGGAAGAATCCTAGCTACCTGCTCCCAAGTTCTCCATGGCCCCCTTTAGTGGTGGGGTGTGGAAATGGTCACAGCAAGGGAAGACTTGCATGTGACATAGCATGGGGTTGGCGGGCCAATGTGGTTCACGGGAGTCGATCCAATTGTAGTTAAGCCACCCATCTTCGAGTTTTCTCGAGATTAATTTTGATGGATCCGTCTTCGATAAAGATATGAGGGGAGGCATGGATTTTGTTATTAGAAACTTGGACGTTAGGATGGTGACAGCAGGCGGCTGTCAGATATTCGACATTTTCGTGCCCGATGCGGAGTTGAGGGCTACCTAGCCAGGCCTTCGACATGCCTTGTTTGAGTTATGAGCCAGCTCAGTCATCCTAGAGGATGACTCGGCCACGGGCATCGATTGGATCCAGGAGGATCCGAGGGGTGTCGGCGGCAATTATCCATTGCTTCGAGACATCTGGAAAATAACGAGTATGTATTTCGTGAAACCAATGGAGCTACGGATTGGACGGCCGTCTATGTGGACAATCATGCGGGTAGCACTCTATGGGCTGGGGATAGGAAGTTGCCCCGAACACTCTGAGATATGTTATTTTCTATTTTTATTGGGTGCATTTGTACTCGTCGGATTTCGTTCCAGCTAAAAAAATAAAAATAAAAATAAAAATAAAAAAGTGGTTAAGCGGTGACAAAATAAAAGACATGGGTGGGTGTGGTTGCTCCGGAGCAGGACGCTCGTGTCTTTGGTATTGTGGTTAGGGGACTTGAGTGGCTCAAGGTGGCAATATGTTGCTTTGACATCTAATCATTGTTCCTGTCGCCATTGGGCATAAATCATGGATTAGATTCAGTTGGTTCACTAAAGGGTACGGGTGACACTCTCTGGACTCTCCTTTGATGTAGTGAACAAAAATTTTGTCGTCTGATGACAATATCATCTCATTGATTGGTCAGAATACCCAAAAATAAAAAAAAATTCTTTGCTCCTTGTAAACAATGTCCATGCGATCGACGCCGGAGGTGAATAAATTGGATGAGATCCATTTCGTCCAACTGCTAGTTTAGTTTCTTGTCGGTTTTCAGAAGAATATTCTTGGGACAATTAAGTAATATGGGATGCATGCTTCCAAGAATGTCTGCCTATTGGACATTGATTACAAGAGCACTTGCAGGCATATAGTATGTGAGCCTGGAGGACCCATTGTGCCAGTTAATGTAAACAGATGAGATGCCATTACCTTTCATATTAGATAACTTATCAGATGTATGAGCATGTGTCCTCCTTAATGATGGCATGCTAATGTAAGCAACTTGGATGTTTCTTCATTTTTGTACCTATTGAACCACAATAACACTCTTTTGTTGCATTACTTCATGTTTGAGAAGAAGGGTCATGTTTCCGAAGACAAATGAACTCATAACCCTAAAGTTAAATGGCTCTAATGATATCACAATCATCAAATATATCATGGGGGATTATATAAGATGTCCCTTTTTTTCATTAAAACGATTATAGGATGCAACTTGCTGAAAACAATGAAATTAGATTTTTTGGGAACCGGCACAGTATTATGGTCAGGTAGCAAAATAAGGTGAGAAGTCAAAGAAAAGGATTCATATTCTCATGGAAAAATTAATAAAATCCATTGTTCATCGAAAATTGCCGGCCGCTTATTGAGAAGTAGGTGGCAAGGATCATCATCTTTGCTTAGATTGCTGATTGTGGATTATTGAGAAGAAAAAAACTCTGTAGTATTTCTAAACAGAGATCTATTAAAGTTCCTTAAAAGAAATCATAAAATAATTTAAACTATTTGTAAGTTCATGATTTGTTGCTTGCATACGAGGCCAAATGACTTGTTTGTACAAATACATTTCCTCGGTACCACCTTTCATGGTACCTCCCTCTCTCCAAGGATAGATGACTAATACATTAATCAAAGCTTAAGAAATGCCTACAAGTTACAGATATAATTGAAAAAATCCCAGACCATTTATTTACATTAAAAATACTAAATAACAATTTAAACTAAATATAATCAAACATTCTTTTCCTTTAAATCAATCACATGCATTGCACATTTCCATATAATATGCATATATATGTGGTGATGCAAATGATGAACCCAAAATCCACAACGTACATTATTAATACACAATGTCAGAAGGTAACATGGCATTGCAATTTGCACCTATACACCAAAGTATAATCCTAGAATAATGGCACTAAATGAATAGAAACTTAGATACATATGTTATAACAGCTTGAATAATCTCAGCGCCTCTAGGAAAATTATCCTGCTCTGGCCTGATACAATTTGATGGTGATTTCAGATCATCAACTAATGAATCTTGCTTCAAACTCATGTCATTATTCTAAGGAGCATTTAATCAAGCAACACTAAATTAATGATCAAACTTAGAACATAAAACTGCTAAATATCCCACCCATCGCCATCTCCCAACCTCTAACTGTCCGACATCACATCACCAATGTATAAAAGCTGACTAAGCAGCGCGCAGAACCGCAGCTCCCGGTATCGGATCTTCCCCTCCTCCTCCCTTCAATATATTCTTAATTAATCTGGAAACCGCCTTCTCTCTCTCTCTCTCTCTCTCTCTCTCTCTCTTTCTCTTTCTCTCTCTCGGATTGACCAAGCCGTAATTAAATGAGTCTTCTTCTAATGGAGTCCTCGGACTTCGAATCCTCGTGAGATCGAGTGCTCACGCGATGCGAGCGAGGGAGATGCATCCGCTCTGCTGCATTTCGATCGACGGCCCCCGGGTCGGCGACCGCTCGCCGGAGCTGGCGGAACCGGAACCGGAGCCGGAGCTCTACGGCATCGTCGAGGGCGAGGCCTCGTCGTCAGCGGTCGCCGTTGCCGGGGTGCTCTACAAGTGGATCAACTTCGGGAAGGGGTGGCGATCCCGGTGGTTCTCTCTCCGGAACGGTGTCCTCTGCTACTCCAAGATCCCCCGAGGGGAGGAGGTCTCCTTCTCCGAGGGCGACCGCGTCCGCCTCATCGGCACCGCCGCCTCCCGGCTTTCCCGGGCCAACGCCAGTGGCGGCCGACGGAACCCTCCGAAGCCGGTCGGCGTCGTTTATCTCAAGGTGAGCGAATTCCGGAAAATGGTAAAGATCGAATTCTTTCGTTTCTTCTTGATGTGATTTAGTATCAAGAATTGGTTCGTTCTTGATTTCTCTCAAGATGTTTACCAAAATCGGAGACGATTAGATCCAAGAGATCCAAAAGCGCTTCCAATTTGGTCGCTTCTCTGATCGATTCTTGCGGCTTGCGAGACCAAGCTAAAACCCGTTTGGTTTTCGGGTCCCTTCTCTTTCTTTCTCTTCCATCTAAAGTAAAGCTGTTTACTATTTCCGAGCATTTCTTTTCTTTTCTTTTCTCTCTTTCGCTTAATTTTTCTTTTCTCTGGGTACGGACCCAAAAGAATCATCTGATCCTGCACCCTAAATACCTTTCTATAATAAAAATCGTAATTTTAAACCCTTCGCGCGTTGGCGAGTACGGGTGGGATTGGAGCGAGGTGGGGACGGGAGGTTGCGGGTCACATCACTGCGTGTGGGGTTGGGGCCGGGGAAGCGGTACAAACAAAGCCATGGGGCGTTGCAGTGCATTACGCCGTTGTGAGATGCTTTGCGTCTTGGCCTCTCTCTCTCTCTCTCTCTCTCTGGTGCCATTTTCTTGTAGGGGAGAGGATGAACAGAGGGCGTCTTGTTTAGTTATGTTGATGCGGATGTGGGCTTCGTTTGCGTCTCGTGTTTCTGTGGACTTTGGGGGTGCCTTGGAGGGTTGTTTAAGGTGTTGTTTGGAAGGGCGGGGCGTCCCCACACCCACAGGGCTCGTGTCCTTGTTGTAGGGTCCTCTCGTGCTAAGATCTTTAGCGCTGCCATTGGTGAGAAAAAACAGGTACAGTTGAGGTATACATTTATGTTTCTTTCCCCAGTTCTTTTCTTTGCTTGTGCTTTCTGGATTGGAGTTCAAATGTGGTTCGTTAAACTTCTCCTTTTTTAGGTTTCTCTTTTGGCATCAAAGTAAGTTCAAGATTATGGCTGGTCAAAAATCGATCTTTATGCCTCCTGAATATTTGATTCTCTTTTTCTATTTTTTTAGCTTCTTTTCTTCCTTTTTTTATAATTGATATTTGGTCTAATCTTTTTTTAAAAAAAAATTTACAGACAATTTAATGAGAACTTAACTCTCCCTCATAAATTGTGTTCGTTGCTGTTTGTTTCGTAGTGTTGATTTTTTGGATATTGCCAGCAGCAGAGAAAGTATGGTGGCACCAGCTATCCAGGCCCACAGTTTGACGCCTACATTTTGAATGGATTGGATTCCTTCTCTGGGTGTCTGTAGAATGACGCTCTGCCTGGAAATGACAGGCTCCTGATGGTGTAGATGGGTAGTTCTAAATAAAAGGCAGTAATAGGAGGTCTACCAGCATGGTGGTTGTTATTGTTTGTCCATATGTAGCATATGACCTTACCTCTTATTAGTATTGACAAGAGTTAGGTATGTAGGCTGTTGACAAAAAGCAGTGGTTTTTATGGATTTATTTGCACCTCAACATGATTGAAATTATGCAGGTTTAATCTATGGTTGCATAGCTTTTAATATTTAAAATAATATTTCTCATTTTTCTTAACATATATTATACTGTAGTTTTTTACTAAATAAAAATTATAGTAGTATGGAAATGTGGGTGGGTGCAAGTGGGTTGGGTTAGACTTGGTTTAGCTTGCCCAGATTCAACCTGAATTTGCTTTAGATGTATAATTTAGACTCAGATTTCATTTATGGGTTGATTTGGATTTGGCCTTATTTTGTGTCAGAGTTTCTATCATGCTAGGCCTTCATTTTTGAACAAATTTTTTGATGTGTTATTCTTAGTTCCCTGAATTTGAAGTAATATGAGTGTGGGGTAGCAGAGCCCTGAAACAACTATACGATATGGAGCATCATAGGAAGTATTTTAGTTGAAAAATGTAAATATATTTAATTAATAATATTTTTCATATTTAGATATAATTTTAAAAGGATGGATGATACAGTGATAACAGAATATGTTGATATTTATAAAGTTAGAAAGAAGAGGTACATAATTTAACATGAGGTGGACCCACATGCATCATTATTTTTGAGGAAAAAGGAATCCACTTGCATCCTTGTACAGAAGTGGAAAAAATTATATGGTCTTCACACACTAAATATAATTAAGTAGCAAAAAATTCAAGTGCTAGTACAAGATTTAAAATTTGAAAAAGCCAATCATGGTTGGTGTCTAGAGTTTGACATGTTTCAGGGAGAAACAACATAAAAATCTGGTTTCAATATGTACTTATCAGTAGCAAACTTAGCAATGTTACTGTGCTCGGTAGCAGTGAGGCTGCTAACCAGTGATTTCTTATCCAAAGTGTCTGTTAATGCATGGTTTGGTGATTTGAGCCTTAGTGCTATTTGTGGAGTCTTCATGTGTCCATCTTGATATTTCTACATTCTTGTTTCTGTAGTCTTAACACCACCATAATCTATCCATTGCACCATTATTTGTAGTCTATCTAGTGCTCTAATTATTTAGGTAGGCATTGGCTTTTAAAAATGCATTTTGAAACTTTTTTCCCATAACATAAAATATGGAATTTTGAATATCCCGAGCTTGATATTTCCCTAAGCTCACAACTCGATGGAAGTTAGCCTATTAAGGTTTGGAAATACTGAATAGCAAGCTTAAAACTTATGTTTTTTTTATGAGTTTTCCTAGATTATTTAGTATAAATATGGAGCAGAATATTAGGTTAAGAGTGAGTTGTATTTGGAAAATTTTATGTTGTTTAAGTATTTAAAATAGCTAGGGGTGAGACCATTCCTATCAACCGGGGTTGCGTATATATTAGTTAATTCTCATGTTTATTAAGAATTGACTCTTCTTTATTGCTGACTCATCTTGTATACTAGTCATCCTTGCAGCAAATATGGCTTCTTATTGCAGTTTGTCTTTTCTTATGCTGCAGTATATAAAGATAACAGTGCTATTAACTGGAGAAAAAACACAAGATACAATACACATGCACATATTATATATGATCATAATGCTGGGCAATACATGTGCAAGTTTTGGTAGACATGTAACAATCCAGGACCTCATACAAAAAGGCTAACCAAAATATATTATTTGAATTCCTTAATCCTGTATAATTTTCCAAGACTCATGCGTGTGTGTGTTTAGTCTTATATCGATTATTTGACAGGGAGATCTTGGGTACTATATATGACTAAGGAATTCAAATAATATCTTATGACTAATCTTTTTGGTTGAGGTCCTCAATTGCTACAAATGGTATCAGAACGGACTTGACCTATGGTCTATGTATATTGGGGGACACTGCAACACAGGTTTAGATTGGATACATGGTACTTATGATTGGATTTGGACCCTTAGCCTGGCGAGAATGTCGGGGCTTAAATGGAGCAAATATGTGAGGATCCGTGCGGGCATGTGTTTAGTCCCACATCAGCTATATAATGGGTAGATTCTGGATATTTATATAGGACCAAAAAATCCAAATAACACCTTCTGGCCAGTCTTTTTGGATGAGGTCTCGGGTTGTTACAAAACGAGCATATTAAGACACGATTCTAGATATTTCATATGCATATCCATAAATCAATAAGATGTCTTATACATGTAGGGTTTGAAAACTTGGTCTCAATCAAGCTCACTGAGTTTCAATTTCTACAATTTCGGCAATTTTGATAGTTTCAGTCCAACTTCTAGAGTTTCAGTCAAAAGAATAAGAAAGTTTTTAAAAGAAAAATAATAAATGTATTTGATAGTTCAGCTAGTTTTGTTGGATATAAGTTCATATCTGCAGGTGTGAGTTTTCTTAACTTGGCAGCATCAAAATATAAATATTAAAAATATAACAGCTTTGATTGTTTATTCTCTGATCGACAAAATTTTGCATTGGATGATGGTATAATTGTAATAGCTTATGGATGATAAAGTCGGCAAAGTTAGTGACAGCCTATCATGCTATACCATTAAATAGCAAACTTTTTGTAGAAAAATTTCTCATCTATTTGCTTTATTCATTATACATTCCTTTAATTCAATGTTAATTAACTTTTCTGAATTTTTGCTAGGTCTCATCATTTCGTGTAAGTAAGACAGATCAAAGACGTTTCTATATATTTTCTCCTACGAAGACACTTCAATTGAGAACTGATTCAAAGAAAGATCGTGTTGCCTGGATTGAGGCTTTGATCTCAGCAAGAAATAAATTTTTTGTTGATGGAAGGATATCTTTTATCCAGAATGATATACCTATTTCAACCAAAAGGCTAAGAGATCGCATGCATGTGGAGGGATTAGATGAGGCACTTATCAAGGATTGTGAGCAGATCATGCTGTCAGAATTTTCAGAGTTTCAGAGACAGTTGAAGCTTCGTTATGAAGAACATTTAAGCTTTCTTTGCACATTTCAACAGCAGCTTGAGGTATTGAGGCAATTAGTAAATGTGCACATTGCTTTTTCACATTGGCAAATGGAGATGTCCTTTATGATTTCTTATATAGGACAAATGTACTCTGTATTTTTAATATTATATAATTTCTCTATTATTTTTGAAGAAATAAGTTTTATTTACTAAAATTTCCAATAAATAAGTAGCATGCATGGCAAGATTATTTTTTGAAGTTGTAGCTTTGCACCATGGCTTCTCTCTATTTTGATAGTCCTCCAAGATAATTTAGTATGGTGTATTTTCTATAACTACATTATACACTTGCCCTTTCTCCTTTTTGTTTTAATTAGGAAAACCTTGCATATTATTTACACTTACCAGGGTACTGAATTCTTGATTGGAACTTTTTAGGTTTTGGGAATTTTTTATAAACTCTAACTAGTTAATTTTGTTGCATGCCTATGTAAATTGCATAATAGTTGTTCGTGTAAAGTATTGAGGATTTGGATGAGCATGACTTGGTCATTGTTATAGATGGTCTAATTTGATGGCCAACTATTTATAAACAAGCTCTTGTAATCAAGATTATGGGTTTGTTAACACATCAATGTAAACTAGGACAAAAGAGTACAATCCTCTACAAAAAGTCTTTGGTATATATGATTGGAAATTCCTTTTCCTTTTGATCCTAAGTATTTGATAATGACATCTCGAGTCTCAACTTCCTTCTCTTATATCTCATTACTAGGAAGCATTGATACTTCAAATCCAAGGTCGGTGGTACATCCCCTATCCACCCGGTTTGGGGCATACCAAGCCATACCAGATGCCGAATGGGATGGTTTCGACCTTCAGATCGAGAAACAATGGAGGGAGAGAGGAAGAAGGAAAGAGAGGAAGAAGGAAAGAGAGGAAGAGAGAGAGAGAGAGAGAGAGAGAGAGGGTGAGGGAGGGAGACGAGAGCGACAGAGATGGGGAAAGGGGGGGTGAAAGCAGATCCGATTTTCTAGGAGAATAGATTCGCTCCTAGATCAAACTGAACCTTCTGCAACTATAACTTTAGATATGGATGGATTTTGAGGGAATTGGATAACTAACCACTTCCTTGTGTGTTATATAAAAATAGTCTTCACTATACTACTATTTTGGAAGATGGATGTGGGTGGTGCATGAGCTGCCCATGGTGTGGGAAGATGCTCAAGGAGAAGATGAAGGTTGATGGTGCTTCAGTAGATTATGGAAGTTGGTGATGCTATAGGAGATATCAAAAATAATTATGGTGGGCTCTCTCTCTGTAGCGAACTCCATGGCTAAGTGGAATTTTAGATCTAAATCACTTCTTACATTTAGTTATCATAAATTTTGATATTTTATTTGCAATTAATTTATTGCAATGTTATATTTATAAATGAACAACTTTCGGAAAAGGTTAGATTTTTAAATTATTTTTGTACTTAATTCTAGGGCTATTTATGCATTGAAGTTCTCAACCTAGTGACTTAGACCGACCTGCTGTGGTGGCCAAGTTACAGGTTCCTGGTTCGACTATAGGTTAATCGTGGTTGGATCAGACCACAGATATTTTAATATGTTTATGAGCATTCTCCTTCCCCTTTCCAAAGTCAAATAGCTTGTATATCCTTTGAACCTATCTTCCTCTCCCTCATTTCCTGGTACATCACCCAGCTTCCTATCCTAGGATGGTTGGATTTGGGTCCTCTCCTCCTCTCCCCTGCTTCTTGTGCCACCAATCTGGTCTTGTCCAAGAAGATGAAAAAGATTAGCAAAGGAAGATGAATAGTTTGGATCTAACATGTTTGAGACAAAGAAAAGAGAGGGGAGAATTAGATCTAGCCACTCCATGCAGATTTCCATTGCATTTCGCTGTGGCACCTCTATTTTTGCCAGATCTGGCCTCAATTGCTTCAATCCCACTGGATTTGGCTGGTGTTGCAATGGTGAACAACTTCCTTCTCCTCGATTGCAACAATGGTGATGTTCTCGAATAGGATAAAGAATTACCAGATTGTTCTATGAGAGGATCATTACCCTTTATTTTTATTTTTTATTAATTTATAAACTATTTTCCCTGTATTCCACCTGAATGAGTCGACTCTGGATTGACTCAAATGTTTCGAGTGGTTGGGCTGTTTGTATTTCATGGTCAAACGAGTTTTTTTAGATACTTGGGTCTTTGTTCGATGTAACTCGTGATGGGCGTTGGGTGATGGGTTGGGCAAGTCGACCCAGCCGACCTGCTCAAGCCTCTAAGCATTAATGTAGTGAGCTTTTGAGTCCTAATTTGAGTAAGATTTATGTATATAGGTTCTACATTAGGTCTGCATTAGGTTAGAAAAAGGTTTTTAGTCATTAGGATTGTGGTGGCTTGACTTTGATGTCTTTGTAGCTTGGGTTTATAGAGATTTAAAACTTGCTAATTTTAGAAAGCTTAAGAGTATCACATTTCGGACAAAGCCTAAAGGCATCCTAGTTAATTATGTAATCTTATTTAATAAATCTGTTATGCCTTTAGCTTTAAAAGGAAAGGAGACAATATCAAATTAGGTTTCGTGATGAATGAAAAAAAAATACATTTCCTTCTATCCTCTCCCCTCGTCTTCTTGTCCTCTTTCTTTGAGCTTGAGGATTCACCCATAAATTTTGGAAATGTTTGCTCCGTAGAGCATAGTTTATTCCCTGTGCAGGTTCTTTGTATAGAAATCTAAGCATGGTTCAATTTTATTTTTTTGTTTCAGGTTTCAAAACTATACTGCATATCCCCATCTATTGTGGGTTTGATCTTCTGGAGAAGATCTACATCACTAAGGCCAAAGTTACTTGTGGTTCCACGCCTCTCTTCCCACTGTAGCTTCTCTTCCATTCTTCAAAAGCCCCCGGCTTTACCTCTCAATACCACTCTTCCTTTTAATTAACACCTTTGCCAACTCTTGTCCTCCATTGCCTACCCTCCTTGTCCCTCCCACTTAATCCAGCTTTGTCCACCCCCCTCCTCTAGGATTAAAAAAAGAGAGAAAGGGGGGAAAAGCTCTCTTGCTGACTTTGGCATTTACTTTTTTTCCCTTGTTATCTAAATTTGCCCTTGATCTTTAGTGTCCATGTCCAGTTTCATAAAATGGTTGAAATGAGACTCCTTAGAGAGGAGGTCTATGGCAGCCCACTGGAATGGGGAGTGGGGTGTAAACGTAGGCAACAACTAAGAGAGGGGATAGAGAGAGAGAGCATAGAGGCCAGGGGAGTATAGAGAGGGAGAAGAGTGAAGCAAAGGCTAGTTGAGAACATATAGTTTGAAGAACTGAGTGGAGGCCAGGGGTGGTGTCATCAAATGGCAACTTGGAACAAAACTCGATGCTGGATTGGTAATTAATTTAGCTTTAGGCATGTTCTATCTTTTCAAATCAGAGATCTTGGAGTCAGATCCTCGAGTAGTGTTAGTGGTAGTTGTGCTGAAACAAATGAATAACTAGTCATGACTTGCCTACTCTGATGGTTGGATGAACACTACATCTCTTTACATATTTTATAGAAATATAGTGTGGTGAAATAAAATAGGTATGTTTCCATCTTCACAAGTCAGTCAAATATGAAATTTTGAGTAAGTCTCAGAAGGTCATCAGAAATAAAACCTGGCATGTAGAATGCTATAATATTTAAGGTAGAAGTGAAATTAAGCCTCCTATTAGCGGCTTAAAGCTAACTGGTTGTTATAGTTTTTGGCATCTTAAAAGTAATGGAGAAATAAATGAATGCATAATTTTAACTGAGCTGTATAAATAAAAAGAGCAGGTGTTCATTGGGCATTTTGTGAATGAAACATGCGTTCGAGGTTTAAAGGTTTTTACAAACCATAACAAAGACTGGAACATTGTTGCTTCCAAATGGCAGTCCAAGCAAGCTTGCAAAAGTACAATGTAGACGAGAATGTTAAGTGGACATATGGAAAAATCATGATGATATTATAATAGTTAGTACCTGAGCAAGACTAGGAATTGCACTGGCATAGAACTAAGTGGCATAGAATCTATTGAGATGGTAGGATCATGTGTGATGAAGGTAAAGGATATCTTGGAGGGGCTTAGATTTGTGTTGAAGGATAAGGATGTAAGAGGGGGATACCAAAGCTAACATTGATGGAAGTTGTTAAAAACAGTACTGGAAAATAGATAGGGGACATAAGATGCAACCCCTATATAGGAAAAGCAAGAACGATTAAGAAAGCTTACCCTGTATGGTATGAAAATGGTTTCTTGCTCAGTATTAATGGTTATAGTTCATTTGTCAGATAATTAACTCGTTATAAAATTTACTTATTCTAGGATTATTTGAACCCTGTTTGTACTTGTCTTTCTTAGTCTAACATACTATAACGGGCATCTGATGTTATTCCCACAGATATGTCCTGTGGTGTATAGGTGCTATACTTATAAGTTTAATTTTTTTCTCTGTAATCTTACAAACACTGCTACCTATGATTTAGATGTTACACATGAAATCCTGATTTGGTGGTTGCAAGTGCCATTTTAAATAATATAGATGCTGTTGTGAGAAGGTAAATGCCTCGAAGTAATTAATTTTATTAGGTGTTTTGTGGAACTACTGCTTCGATTTCTGTTCTTGGAAAATGCCTTCTCACTTGATAACTTGTTGATAGTTTTGTGCATAAAATTACTTAAGGTATGAGCTTTCCTTTGTCTGGTATCCTAAAGCATTAACTGGAATTTATTAGCTTTGCTGGTATTAACAGCATGATTTGTGAATTAGTTATGTGATGCAAAATTTGCACACATGGATTATTCTAGCTTTAAAGAGAATGAACAAGTTTGTTGCAATTTCTTGTGTGTAGGGTAGTTGCAATTGCTGTACTTTAGATGACGTTGTTCATTGTGGGCTGTATTGATTTATGTATCTATATGACTTTGAGGAACTGAAGGCTTTTGAATTTTTGGTGACGTTGGTCATTGTACTGAGCTAGCTTTTTTCCCAACACTTGCATATGCTTGTATAGAAGAAGGGTTTAGTTACTTTTGTCTTGAAAAGCAGAACACCCTGTGAAATTAATTATGGTCTCATAAATGATCAACAAGATTACTTTTCTTAATAGAGATAACATTCTTTAGGTCATATAGTTGATTTGTTTGTTGACTTTTTTGAGAGTGACATATCTGTTTGTTCAGGATATTAATGCTGACGAAGTGACCACAACAATCCATGAAGGTCAATTGCAGTTGCTGAAGCATGCATATGCTTGCTCTGGGCATGGAAAATACAGTGGTATTCCATATTTCTGCTTCAATTTAAATCTTGTTATAATGAATGATTTTATTTCTGGACTCCAACAGTTTAGTTATTTTAGTGCCTTTTTTTGTTGCATATTCTTTCAAAATCTTCACTGTGCTAGAAATCAATTTTTTGTCATGTAATAACTCCTCTCAGAATAGTTGATTTTTTATTTTTGAAGATTGATATTCAAAATTACCAAAAAATATTGACTGATTATGGTGAAATTTCGGATAGGTTTTTTTTGTGTGCATATCCTTCTAAATATTGAAATTTGCATGAATATCCTTTCAAAATTGATATTTGCATGTATATCCTTATAAAACACTTGTTTTGTGTATATACCTTTCTTTTTCTTTTTTCTTGCATATGTGCCCACACTATCTAACACCGTTAACAAATTAGTGATTTAAAATTGAAAATGACTAAAATATCCTTAATGGGTAGATATACAAAAAGAAATATTTGTAAGAATATACAAGCAAATCACAACTTTGCGAGGGTATTCATGCAATTTCACGTATTTAGGAGGGTTTATATGCAAAAAAATTTAAATTTTATTTTTGTCTATTTCAACTTGCTTTAACACTTGGATTAGTCTAATGTCTGCTCCTCAATATTTTTTGTAAAAATATTGCTAAAAAAAGATAGATTCAATAATTAGATAACAAAAAGGGTTATGGAAGTTCTTTCACTAATCATGAAATTATTCTACTTTATTCTTCTCCATTTATAACAATCATTATATCTTATTTCCTTGAAAACTAGCTTGTAATATTTATTGTTATAGATGCATATATGAGGGCATATATCAGAATATAGAAAGAGATTAGAATCTCTTAAAGGCACACAATAGATTGCAATAAACAACCTTTCTTGCTACTATTGTGCTTATGGCCTATCTTGTCACAACAATTTTAAATCTGCCACTAGTGTGCACAAAAAAAATTTCAGCTCTAAAAGATATTAGAAAGGGAATGATTTGATTCCGGACGGATATGTGAAAAAGAGGTATTGAGAGAAATCAAAAAATTTCTCAGAGGGGGTAAAGATATAAGAGGTAAAAAGATAATTTTATAATTTTAATTAATTTTTAATTTAAATAAATATGACTTTGGCTAATCATGTTAGTTGAATCGCTACGTCAAAAGTTTTCATACAAAAATAGTGTTTTGTGAGGGCATGCATACAAATATCAATTTGGCAGAATATTCATGCAAATCCTAATATTTAAGAAAGTATTTATGAAAAAATTGAAGTATTTTTTTTGCATACCCTCCTAATTATATGAAATTGCATAAATACCCTCGCAAAATTGTTATTTGCATATATACCCTTATAAATGTTTCTTTTTGCATGTTTATCCGTTAAGGATATTTCAATCATTTCAATCTTAAACCGCTAACTTCTTAATGGCATTAGATGGCATGAGTACAAATGCAAAAAAAAAAAGAAAAAAGAAGAAAAGTATCACACAAAACAAGTGTTTTATGAGGGCATACATGCAAATATTAATTTTGGGAGGATATTCATAAAAATTCCAATATTTAGTGGGCATGTATGCAAAAAACCTTTTTAGATATACATTTTACATTTATTTGAGAAGCTGTATTCAATTCTGAAATTTTAACAATGGCATATAGAGCTTTTTGATATCTGTTGCACATATTATAAGCATAAGTAATGTTGTTTTGCTGTTTTTAGTGATTAAAAGTTTTTTCTTCTCTTCACAAAATTGTTTGTTTTGGTCAGAATATAGTACCACAGAGTCATCCGATGATGTTGAAAAGCAAGAGCTAGATGAGTTGTCAGATGAAGGCGAGCCTTACTTCTTTGACACGAAGGAGAGTTTTTGTGATTCTACTGTTGTCTGTGCCTCTAAAATAAGAGACTTAGACCATGCCGATAAAAGTTGTGGCACTGGAAATTGCTCAGACACTGTGGAGATGATGGATCTTGAAACAGAGCCAAATGATCATAATACATTTCCATATATCAGGAGGCGTTCAAAATTGCCTGATCCTATTGAGAAGGAAAAAGGTGTTAGCCTTTGGTCAATGATCAAAGATAATGTTGGAAAGGATCTTACACGAGTTTGCCTTCCCGTTTACTTTAATGAACCACTATCAACACTTCAGAAGTGCTTTGAGGACTTGGAATACTCGTATTTGTTGGATCAAGCATATGAGTATGGGAAAATGGTAAGGATCAGTTTTTGGGATGGCCTTTATATTTGAAATTTAAAAAATCTTGTATCTTTATGTACTCATAGAAGAATACCTAACCTGTGCACTAATTTTTCTTTTTAACATTTTGCCTGCTATCAAAGATAAAAATTAGATATACTTTTCATTGTTTAATAATTCATAGCATATCTAAAATCTTTGGAAAGATCATGTTTCTTAAACTTCATAAAAGTTTTCCTTCCCATCCATAGATTATCTTAAAATAATGATTTCTGGAAAACCGATGAGTCATAAGCTGAAGTTAGGTACCTCTACATATTATTCCTTTACCAAAATTTTCACTAAGACCATCATCCATTGAGCTCGTTGATATCAATTTTGGAACAACATAGTTGGGTATGAGAATATTTTCAACTCCAAGGTTATCGATTTAGCCCTGCTTAATCCTCTAAAGAAACCAATTCTTTGTATTTGTGGCACATGGAATTTTCCTCCTTTCTTATGACCTTAATAATAGCCACAATTCATTGGTTGAGGTTTCGTGACTGTAAAATCCTAGTTTCAAGAAAATGATCATTTGTAGGATTGTGGGGAGCATGATATAAAGGGTACTTTGCTTGTCAAAAACCCCAAAGAGCTAGATGGCATGCCTTTAGGAAAGTAGTACAACTTGATTGTTAAATGGATGTTTCAGAAATAAGGAAAACAAGATTTAAAAGCTAATTACTTGGCTTTCCTTTCAAGGTAATGGTGGATTTACTAATAAGACAATTGAATAAACTAGGTTAATGGTCAAAACTCTTTTAGCAAAAAAAGCAAAATAATCAAGACTTAAAAGCCCAATAATCTGTCTTTAAATCCAAGGTAATGATTTATAAATAGACAAAACTGGATTGCAAGTTGGAATTATACAATATGAAGAAAGAAACATTATTGTATTTTAAGTAAGAAAGAGACATTGTTTAAAACCAAGAATGCCTAATGAAAACAAAAGAAGGATCAAGTCCATGATTACATAACTTATTTTGGTCTGTTTAATTTGTTGAAGTTTTGGCCATATAGTTCGATCGCATTTTTTCCATGGTTGATGGTAATTTGTACTCATATTGTTGTATTGCCTACAGTTCTCGAGTGCCTGTACTAATTATTTTTGTAAAGAACAAATATATCTCCAATTCTCCATTATTGCTTTATTAACTGTTTTTTATCAATAGTGATGAGGTATTCACTGGAAGGATATAATCATCAAGGAGGCAGGCTAACTCTACAACTTGTATAAGTCCTCTCAATTTTACAAGGTTCATGAGATAAGCAAGTTGAAGTAAATGAGCATAAGCAACAAGTTGACTTATAGACAAAAAGATAGGGACACAGAATACATATATAAAACATATTAAAAAGTTAAGTGACTACTAAAGTTGGATATTAGAGAAACAACTTAGATAATTAAGACTTATTTGTAGTGTGAATTTGGGCAATGGAACACACAAAATCATGATGAGTAAGTATAGCCCTAAAGTCCAAAATTTGTTAAGACTGAGTAATACTAGACGTAACAAAGATGGAAGTTAAGCTTAAAGCTTTTAATAAGTCACTAAAAAGTTTGATAGAGTTATAATTACTAAACCTACATCTACTAATGTTGGTGAACTAGTGATTGGGCTGAAATCGGATTGGATATTAGTATATCCATATCTATATTTGTTTTATTTGACGAATACAGATACGGATACGAATATTAGTTGGATGCAAAAATTTATATCCATATTTGTTTAAACGGATACTAATAAAAACCAGATACCGAAAGTATGGATATAAATACGGATATAAATTGGATAATTAAACTTTATGACTATAAAATCAAAAATATTACTAAGTGGATGATAAATCAAGTTAATAGCATGTTAATGCGGTCATTTATTTTTTTTAAAGTTCATGAGTGCTATATAAAATTAAATAGAGTTACAAATGGAATCATATATTCGGATATGGATCGGATAGTTGTCTATCCATATCCATATCCATTTTTCTTTGACGGATATGGATATAGATTTGGATATTAGTCAGATTCTCAAATTTCTATTCATATCCAAATAGTTTCGGATACCAAAATGGTTTTAGATGGATATTATCCAATCCACTTTCACCCCTAACTGGTGATTGAAAGATAAGCATTGTGAAGTTGGAAGAAATCTTCTTTAAGATTAGGCATGGCAATTTAAGGCTTTAAAGTACGAGTAAGTGATGATGTGGGAGTCTTTAGTCTTGCTTCTTCAAGATCATGCTTGTTTTAGACGACTTGTGCATTTATAGTAAATGCACCATTAAGAACTAGGGCAATCGAATAGTAGAAGTTGTTGAGATGCAATAGCTAGCAAAATTTTGAACCTTGAGTTAGGTGGAGTTTGATAATAATCATAAGTTGTAGTTTTGGGTACCAACCTAGTCTGGTGGGCTTTAGGCTGTGCAAAAGTACTGTATCAAGAGATGTGCTTTCATAATTTAGGCCTAGCTTAGCCTGAAGCCTAATTATTTTAGCTCAAGCCCCACCTATTAGATAAATCCTAGGCTCACGACCAACTTGGCCCAAGCTTAGTGAACCTAGGGCTTGGTCATGTGTTGATCACTTCGACAACTATTGCTATGTAGAGACGAGGGGGAGTGGGAGGGATGGAGTGGTCTTGCATGCTAGTGGTAAGGAGCCAACGACTATTATCATGGTTGAGAGAGGGATGGAAGGGAGTGGTCTTAGGTGGTGATAGTAGCAGATCTAATGATAGTGGGTAGTACAAGGTATGTATGGTGAAGATCCTTGGCAACAAGGAAGAGTAGGGGGTGGGGTGGGTTGCGCCTTACCTTTCAGAAATGTCAGTTGTGGTGGTAGGCCAGCTTTTTATTGATGTTTAGGAGGGAAGGGGGAGAGAGGCAAATGGAAATAAGTGGAGGTGATGCAAGTGATGGAGAAGAGGAGAATGGGCAAAAAAGAAGGGATTGGGTAAATAGTTTTATTCATATACATTTTTTAATTTTTTGGGGTAATGTCATGGTAGGCATGTTATATTTAGTCTGCTTGAGTGTAGACCAAAAATTGATTGGGTAATATTATATGCACCTAGCTGAGTCAAGGATTGAAAATGCATATTCAGGCCCGCTATATTTCAAGCATGATCAGTCAAGCTAGTTTTGCCCAAACCTGACAAGATGTTAGAATACATGCTTAGCAATGGTTAAGGGATGGTGAAGAATAACCACATGTAGCGCATGTCAATGATGAGGCTCAAACTCGGGGCAAAGATGCATTTGAAAGATAAATTGCAATTTGGAAAATTTGCAAGTACGTCTTGGAATAGAGGAAGAAATGATTGATTCCATGACTCGTAGCTCACATCAATATCTGGATATAAAACAGAGAATGTCCAGGATCATTTGTCAATGTTCTATGCAGGTTGGCTGCCAAAGAATACCAACTATTATTCAGAATTAATCATTTATACAAATATCTCAATCTTCCAAGCTCTGCAAATCTTAGCAATCTGACGATAGAGAAACAATTCAACCGACATCATCAAATGGGAGTAAATCTTCTGATCAATTTAATGCAACCAAGCTGAAGATGCTAAAGTGAGTCGAGATCTATTGATGTCATGCCTTAAGTTGCAGAGTTTAAAGCCACCAATAACCTACAACTCATGAACTATGGATATTGGCACATAAAATGAAGGAAAACCATAGGAACATCCCTCCTTTTTCTAGATCTCAGAAGCAAAGTTAGAAAAGAGAAGGAGATACAATTGATTGGATCAAGCTGTCTCGAGAATGTCCAATTAGATCATTCCCTGCTGAAGAAAAATTAGGCTCCTAGGTTGATTGAAAGTGAGGAAGATCCATTGGAAACCTGCCCATAATGCTTAAGCATGAAGTGGAGATCACATCAGCAGAAAGGATTGCTAACAAGATGCACTCATATTATTCTTTGGTTAAAAGATGTGTTTTAAATCTCCTAGGATGCTAAACCAACATGTTCAACATCACCAGAAGAATGACCATGATTATTCCAACCCATATTCTCAAGAGTAAGAGCAAGTGGAGACTTGAGATTGTTGGTGATTATTGATTGGATGGTACAGCTAAGATTCCAGTGATTGGTGTTGGTGGAAAAGAAAGAAGGGTATTTATTATTTGATGCAATGGATCAATCAATTATGCAGATTGCTTGGAAGGTAGTCTCCCTCAAAATGGGCTCAAAGAAAAGATGTAAGTTTTTATCTTCATTAATTCTAAGGAGTGAAGGTTGGATACAAGGTTTAAATTTTAAAATGATTGTACCTTGTGCTAGTTGTCTTAGATCAGGCAAACCTTCTTATCCTAAATGAGTATTTGACTGAAAATTGATATGTTTTTGAGCCAATGATGGGTGTATTGTGTCAATACTGATACCGGATGGTTTCCGGCATCGAAGAGGCCGGATTGTTGTGAGGGCAGGCTAGATCTGCTCTCCTTCCCTCCTTTCTCTTCTTTCCTCTCCCTCACCCTCTCTCTTCCTCTTTGTTCCTTGATCTCCCTTCGATGCCAGATTGTTGCGAGGGCAAGCTAGATCTGCTTTCCTTCCCTCCTTTCTCCTCTTCTTTCCTTTCCTCACCATCTCTCTTCCTCTTTGTTCCTCGATCTCTACTCACATTTCCCCTTGTGATTAAGCCAAAGAGAGAGTATTGCCTCCTATTGCTGTTTTTCTCTTATGGTCAGATTGGACCTAGTAATGGATGAACAAACCAGTGTCTTGCTGGTGTCTCAGTCTCAATTTTCTATCGGAACGGTACAATACCAATGGTATCATCCCATTCCAGCAAGACATAAATCCTTGGTTTGGCAGTTTGCATGGTACTGGAATTAATTGCATCAGGGGGAAAATCCACTATACATTGAGTCATACACTTGCAATGCCTTCTTATATCTATTACGTGAAGATAATAAAAGGGAAACTTTGGATAGTCTATCCTTATATCTTGAAAAGTATCACCAACATAAACTTTCTATCTGGAAAATTATTTTAATTATAAACCTTTAACATTCTTTATTTGAATCTTGAGGTTTTGAATAATAGCAAGCCTCTCTACATGTTGTGTAAATTGTCCTAAAGGTCACTCTCACCATTAGGTTTCATGCTTCCTTTTGCACATTTTTAGCATCCTACATGCTCAATATGAGGTTGTTATTTAGACTAGGTTGTTTCCCTTGCCTTTCTCCTTTCCTTGTATTAAGGTATTCTCATGGCTCTTTTTGATGAGGCAATGTGTGGCATTAATTGGAAGTTCTAATAGACCTCCTGTCATGTGTGGCTTGCCCAATTATGCTGTTCATCTCTAGTGAAAAATCAGTTTAAAATCTGACGCACTAAGATGCTGCCACAGTGCCACTGTGACATGCCAACCAGCAAAACACCCACATAATGTGATTTTTGGTCCTGTGTCAGCAAGCATTACCCTCTCGCACTATATCTTGGTCTGTGTCTAGATGATTTTATGGTTGTTCTGCTGCAATATATTTCTTCTGATATGATGATTTATTTATTGGTGTTACAGTCTGTTGACTTTTGTTGAAACAAATTGGATATTTTGAAGCCTGTAAGATTATATAGCTATGGTGTCTATTTTTATCCTTTGGCTTCTCAAATTTATTGAAGGTGGTACCTATCTGTGTTAATTGGCTCATGGTACAGTAGCTGATGTGCATTATATAAATGACTAAATTGAACTTTGTTAAGCTTGTTTTTCTCGTTCTTAATTGAGTTCAAGATTTGAATTAATATTTATTCTGACAATTGAAGTTCTCCCTGCTAGGTCTAGTAGATAAGGCTTTTATCAGCATTCCTAATTCAAATCCCAACATGTTATGTGATTTCTATACTTCAGCCGTTGCTGTTATGTAAAAGAATATCACCTGGATCATATAGTCTGTGTGTTGACCTCTAGCATTTTTTTGCTTACATTGAAGTTTTATGTGCTTGTATCTAGGGGAACAGTCTCATGAGAATTCTGCATGTAGCTGCCTTTGCAGTCTCTGGATATGCTTCTTCTGATGGGCGCCACTGCAAACCATTCAATCCTTTGCTAGGGGAGACTTATGAAGCTGACTTCCCTGAAAAAGGAATTCGCTTCTTCTCTGAAAAGGTATGGTTTTGAATGCTCATGTATTTATAACATAGAATATGTATCTCAGAGTATTATTTTCTTCCTCACTCCATTAACTGAAGATTTATGTCAAACTACAAGAGTCACGGTTGGAAAACAAGGTATTTGGTACTATATTTTTGGCCATAAGAATTTAGCCTTTTTTCCAGCCTAAAGTTCTCAAATGATCTGATCTGTATAATGAGATGCATGAAGATCACTAGTGGATTTGCAGTGATCATCTGAGTCTCCCCATGAAGGAAACATCCTTAAAAGAAAAAAATAATCAACTTTTACCTCTAATCCTTTGTTACTCAGCAAGACTTTATGCTGTTATATTCTGGGTATTGACTCAAGTGGAATGAGTGGTATTGTAAAGATGGTTGATTGCCTTGACATTACATTCGTTAATTTATTAATTGTCTCCCTGCTATAAATATGAAAAATATTCCTTTCTTGTTTTCATTTGTGCACCTCAGGGTTCATATGAGATAGATGAAAATGTATCTCTAAACTGCCTCTGTTAAATTAGTGACTCAATTTCACCAGACATGAGAATAGCAACTTCAGATTTATGGGCACTGAATTTTATGAATGCCACTTTTAAAGTGAACAATTCACTCGAAGAAATTAAATATAGCCTGATTATATTTTAGTGTACTGGAAGCTAGCACAAGACCCAAAGGATTAACCTTCGTAGGGATTTTCTTGATTTTGTAATCATTATCGGATAAGCCACCATTCAGACTCAAGTTAAAAATTAACCTTTTCCATCCATTGTGAAGGGTAAGTTTGGTTAAATCCCAAAACCTGTAGATTCAGCAAATATAGTCGGGCACCGCAATCTAGGAGTTTCAGAAGTTTGATTATTGCTGGCAGTCATCACATCTCACTGGAGCACATGAGAATAGCTGTTTCAGATTTATGGGGCTCTGTATTTTATAAAGGCCACCAAGTGATTGATTCACTCAAACATATGAACTTGTACCAGAAATTAGTGTCCGCCCTTTTGCTTGAGTATTGACATAGGGATTATCTTGAGCTTATAACTGGAATCAGATGAGTCATGGTCCAGACTCAATGTTAAACTTCTAATCTTTTCCCCCTCCATTTCAAAGGTTAAGTTGGGTTCATTCCCACAACCTCTAGAGTTATCAAAAATATAGTTGGGTGCCTCTATGCAGGAATCTCGGAAATTTGATGGTAGCTGGCAGTCATTACCTCTCCCTGCAGAGATGCATGCATATTACTATTTTTCACTCAGCTATAGGAATATAATATATCATTCCTTTGCTTACAGTTTGGTTTATCTTAATACATACTTAAATTTAGCTTATCTTTAGAAAGTCTGGTTATCATGATAAAGACTACTTTGAGACATTAAGCTACATACTTTTTAAGCTTTTATTGTTGGTTTTTTACCATATGCAAGCTGTGGAATGGGCTTCCAAAACCTTAAAAAAGCTAAAAAGGATTAGAGAAGCGTTTTAAATCATCTTGAATGGAAGAAAAGTTGTTCAGGGTTATAAGGCATGGGTTTGAAATGTAAAAACAACGTACAAGTTTGTATAACTATTTACTGGTCGGTCTCAACATGTATCATGCATCGGTGCTAGCTGATTCATATAGATAAAACTGGTAAGGATGGAGTAGATGTTTGCTATCCTTTATCATTCTGATAGCCTGCTAGTATGATATATATTGTAGATAAGCATTTTAATAATTGCCCTGAAATTGTTAGCTTTCAAACTTTGATTCAAGCTTGGAAGGTTCAATATTTAAGCACCAGCTTACAGGAAGTGTTGAAGAACCATATTTGTTTAAAATGACACATTTGTAGGTTGTTGTTGATAGGTTTTATATTTTTGGGCGCTAACTATTGAAGGGTATTCTGGTCTTTCAGCTACCTAGATAGTTTTAAAAGAGAATGAGAGGAAATGAGTATACTGGTCAAGTACATTCTTCTTGTCCTCGTTTCATCGGTCTCTTATTCTTGTTATATTCTTCTTTCTTGCTCTCTTTATTTTCTTTTTTATTTAATCTCTCTCTCTCTCTCTCTCTCTATATATATATATATATATATATGTATATAATATGTGGGCGCCCCCACAACATCCCAAATAAAGTTAGTCCTAGGTAGATGATTGGGGCCCAACACTAAAGATCCAAGCTGTTGGATGCAATATACTATCTCTAAAATGCTTATTGTAAAAAAATTATGTGGAATCCCTAGCATATGCATCACTAAAGCATCTAATGGTCAAAAATGGATAGTTTTGACCACTGGATGCATAGGCTAGGGATGTTCAAATCATATGATTTTTTGATAATAAGCAATTTAGAGATAATAGATTACATCCAATGGCTTGAATCATCAGCGCCACACCCTTGGTCATTCGGTTTGGACCGACGTTATTTGGCTATTGTGTGGGCACCTACATATTAGCTCTATTCTCTCTCTCTATATATATTTATATATGTGATTGTGCTCTATTATTTGATCAATTAAGAGAGGGAATATTTTGGATTGATTAGCTTTAAAACTTCTCTAATCTAAGATGTTCACAAAAGGAGGCGATAAGATCATTGTGTTGATAATTTGACCCAAAATGTTTAGGGTAGGCTTGTTGGTTATGGTTGTCATTTCTTTAATGTGAAAGTTGTAACAAGTTTTGCATAAAACTGTCATACCAAGGAGCATCTGATTTTCTAAATGGTTAGCCATGAATTTTTGATATTAGGATTTAAGCAACTGGCCAACTTGTCAAACATAATAATTTTTGGTGCCAAAATTAGCTCATAGATTTGCAAATAAGATCACTTTCAGATTTTCTGTGACTTGGAATCAACAAGTAATCACCATCTACCATTTCTCCCATGTTCACCAAACTTCATGTTTGCAGCATTATTATGAACTGCAACAACTCCCTTTTTAAGAGACAAAAATATTTTCTTTCAAAAAGTTATTACTTTGATTATGAATATAAGGAGTATATACACACAAATGAATGGATATATGTAAGTTCATGTGTTTGTGTATATTTATATATGTATATATAATGGTCTTATGGGTTTGTGTACATTTCTGTTTTTGCAATGCATTTCTATTTTTGCAAATGTATTTTATCTATAAGACATGTTTCTTTTATGAACCACAATAGTTTATTTTGGTGTAATCAGCAATAGGTGCTGATTGGGTTTTATGTCATATGTTTTGACTAGAATTTTCTTGCAACAAGCTTTTTGACACTAACTTTACTTCCAATATGAATTCAAAGTGTGCACGTGTGCTTGTGTGTATAAACAAACATGTCTACATAGATGTATACATGTTGTCTAGAAGCTAGAAATACTAAAAATGCCTAGAGACCAAGAATCATATGGTGTGCTGGTTCCTAACCTATTCCTCAAGTGGCTGCATGAGGATTTTTTTAATCAATGCCCTACATTGTATTTTAGAAACACTAGTGTTTGCTGCATTCCATTTTTCACTCACTTGATGCTGCATAAGTAGGACATAGAAGACCTTGAGATATATGGTTTTTGGTCTCTGGGTATTTTAACTGTCGTAGGCCAAGATTATCAGTGCAGATCTTCAATTTGGATTGTGCATCATTGATTTTTGAACCATTAATGTGTTACTAAAGATTTAGATCATTTGATGTACAATTTGTGGTCTAGCTCCGCATGCACACATGTCAAATTCAAAGTTAGGTAGCTAAATTGTTTAATCCTTTATCTGGGTATTTGGTAAACCTATCACTCAGTAATAATGTTGCATAATGGCACCAAGACATGTATCCAAGCAAAATAGCTTGATTATAATAACATCCATAGCTCAAATAAAGGAGATAAAGAAGTTACATTGTTTTCTATATTGATTGAACTCTTGGAACGCATTATTTTTGTAATCTTGAAAAATCTTTTTGTTAATTGTAACCTCTCCAGCATGATTTGCTTCTCTTATTATCCTGGTGAAAGTAGTTTGATTGCCACAATCGTTGTACTGGAATCATTACATTGCAGTAGTTTTTATATTATCCTATGATGGTATCCTCTTTGACCATTTAATAAATGGGTTCCCGTAATAGTGTTTATTTGTCCATTTATGTAAACCATCTGAAATGGCTGATATGCATTCACCTTTTAAAGTTTTGACTTGTGCATTCTTTTGCCTTTCTTCAAAACACCAGTCAGCATGCATCTTGCTTTTTTTTAAACTCTGCATATGAATCTTGCAAAATTTTGTTGCATGAGAGGTCTCCTTCCTGGATATGAGCCTTTCACTGTTTCACATAATAGGTTAGCCACCACCCGACACTCATTGCCTGCCACTCTGAAGGTAAAGGTTGGAAATTCTGGGGTGACAGCAATCTCAAAAGTAAATTTTGGGGGCAAACTATTCAAATAGACCCTGTTGGTGTATTGACACTGGAATTTGATGATGGTGAAATTTTTCAATGGAGGAAGGTATGCAGTGTTAATATATACATACATAAACTAATCTGCATTTATCTCCAATAAAGTCTATCTTTCTGCCATGTCGCCACGAACATGGACACACATGGGAGGGGGGGTGGTGTTGAGATATCTATCTTTCTGCATCAACAATCTTTGCTCGTGCCAAATTGATCATTTTGTTTCCTATCTTAGGTCACAACAACTATTTATAACCTCATATTTGGTAAAGTATACTGTAACCACCATGGAACAATGAGTATACTGGGCAACCAGCAATATTCATGCAAACTGAAGTTCAAAGAGCAGTCTCTTCTCGAACGCAACCCTCGCCAGGTAAGGAATAGATACTCACCACTTTGTCTGATTTTGACTTGTTTACGAAGTCTGAGGCCTAATTGTTCCATACAGGTGCAAGGTTTTATTGTGGATGTCAATGGAACTAAAGTTGCTACTTTGATGGGAAAATGGGATGACAGCATGTACTACACCATAGATGATATCTCCAAGACCAAGGGTTGTATTTCAACACAAGATGCTACCTTATTGTGGAAAAGGAGTAAGCCTCCTGCTAATCCCACTCGGTACAACTTGTCATCATTTGCAATTACACTGAATGAGCTAGCACCAGAATTACAGGTATATAGACATGAAATCAACTTATTACCTTCTACTTCTTTTACTCTTATTCATTTTTATTTTCTGTTATAGTTCTGATTCCAAATATTTGATCACGGATTAAGGAGAAACTTCCACCTACGGATTCAAGACTTCGACCAGATCAAAGATATTTAGAGAACGGGGAATATGAGAAGGCAAATGCAGAGAAGCAGCGATTGGAGAGAAGGCAGCGAATGGTATTACTGCAATCTCTCTTTGCATGATTTGTTGGGGTGTAGAACCCAAGTTTCCATGCACATGTATGCGCACTGGATTTTTCCTGTTCTAAATCATTGAAGAGAGATGGTCCTCAAATCTTTGCAGAAAAGGATGAATAGTTTTAATAATATTTTGTTCTATAGTTTAATGTAGTAGTTTCTGAGAGCTAAGCTCAAATATCTGGTGCAAGGCTTAATGGTTATGATATTGTAATTTCTGAGATCAAAGTTCTATTAATTGAAGAGTTGAAATTCTGTTGCCTTTTTTTTTCATTAAGAGAAATCTGTAGCATTTTGCCTTGCCTTTGGGCAGTTCTTTCACTATAAGGTTTCCATGGATTAATGCTGACCTGACCAGACCATAACTGTACCCAAATTATCACATCCTGTGACTTCAATATTGGTTGAGTCATTGTGGAGAACATTCATTGTTGTATACAAGGTGACCATTAAGCCATGTACGAAGTAAGTAATATTGGTAGAGCTATATCGCTCAACCTATGTTGAAGTTGGGTAACAATCAGTTCTGAGAATCTGCAGTACCTTTATGTCCATGTTTCTTTCTTTTTTTTTAAAATGGTTAACTAATTCATATCTGTGCCTTGCATCTCAATGCTGGCACTTGGTTCTGTTTTCTGTGCAGTCAAGAAAATTGCAGGAGAATGGCTGGAAGCCAAGATGGTTTTGGAAGGATAGTGATGATGGCACATTTCGCTATATAGGTGGATACTGGGAAGCAAGAGAACAGAGGAAATGGGATAATTGCCCAGATATATTTGGTGAATTTTCTGAAGATCAGAATGTTCCTCCCAGTAATTAAAGAGAAACCAAGTGATCAGGTTTGTATTTCAAAGTATTTAATTGGATTACCATAGCTAAAATACATCTTTGTGGTAAAGCTATTTGCTTACACATGCAATGAAATTGCAGATACCTTGTAGTCCAATGAAATTGCTGATCGTGTGAGTATATATAATTCGCCGGTTATTCTTTTATTATTTTTCCTTGTTATTCATCAAACGGACATGGTATTTTGCTGGTAATTTTATAGCTTGTGCCAGCAATCAATGACAATCATGATAAAATAGTTGTTTCAGTTTTTCCTGTAATTGATTACAATTTTTTGCCATTACTTGTATTCAGTGTTTTGTTGTCATAGATATGTGAATGACTTATTACAGTGTTTCCCACCGAGTTAGATGGTCCATTAAAAACTTGTCGATTTGAATCTCAACAGAATCGGATATAATGTGGTTCGGTCTTGAGTGGCTCCAGTCCTGCCCAAGGCACCCTTTCTCTTGATGAAATCAATGTCTCCCTAAAGAGTTGTACATCAGTTTCATCTTTCCCCTTTATGCTTCTTCTTACTGTATTTGGGATCAGATCAAACTAATTGTCAAGAGTACAAAGCATTAATACTGTGGATTCTGATTTTTCTTTTTTTGAAGAAACATTCTATAGACTATGATCAAAGCTGTAGATTATTTGTGGACAGGCATTTACCGTTATCGACAATAAAAGCTTAAGAGCCAATTGTGCGTGGTATCAAAGCATCACTTGGATTAGATGATTACACGCGTGACATCATAGTCCATCTAAAGCATGTGATGAATGGCTAATGACCTCTTGCTTCTTACATGGGAGCATGATCGAAAAATTATTTTGGTTAATAAAATGCTACTTGGAGACTCAATTGGATGTTTTCTATCGGCTGTTATGCTGGATCTGGGATTGTAAGCGGCATAGGCCTCTCAAAATCCAACCCTCGGATTCAAAATTCCCATGTAAGTTCATGCCTTCACCGATTCATGATTCTCCTCCCTTGCGAGATTGGACGACTTCGTGATTACTAGTAATCGGTGCTCCAATTCGATCTTCCTCCCAAAGAACCCAGCTTTTTCTGTTGATCTTGTTGTAGTTGCGGTTTTAGGTTGTGGAATTGGGAAATTGGCAATCACTAAGTATGAACTAAGACAAATTACACCAGCAGTCTGGTATGGGGTAGGTGCCCCATTTGTGTCTATCTGCTTCCCAGCATGGAGTGCCTCAAAAGGAAAAAGAGGGACAACAGAGAGGTTTATGTGTGGGTCGATTCATGGCATCAAAGAAGAGGAAATGGCCTTCTCATTACTGAACTTTGTGATTAAATTCATTTGTTGTATTTTGACTTTAAATCTCAGTCATGATTCTAAATTCCAAACATATCATGTATGGAAACATGAACCACAATCTCTGTTCAAAACAATTGCCTTAAAAGAGATTTGAATATTTGATCAAACTATTTTCAGATAACATTTTTTTTCGTGTATTTGAAATTTAGCGATCCCTGTGTTAGAAGAAATATTCCTTTTCCCGAATTATATTAATTGATTTAAAGATGATTTCCCAAATGATATTAATTCATTTAAAAATGATACTAGATAATAAAAATCTAACAAAAATGCCAAAAATCTGTCTTTGAACTCCAGTCCAAGGCAATGAATCTTTATCAGTTCCCTCCATCTGCACCCCACCCTTCCCATTCGAGAAAAAGGAAACAAAATCAGAAAGGCAAAAAAGATTGAGCACGAAGTCTTTCATCAGGTTGCCACAAGAAAAACTCTCTTCTCCGCCATATTAAATTTAGTTGCCAACCCTATCACCATTACAACAACTTATTCCGCTGTTGCATCTATAACCGGCGAGGAAGACGGTGAGGGGTTCCCTCGGAGGGGAACGCTTATTGATTCTATGGAGGGTCGGGTCATGGATTATAACTGCAATCTTTGGTCCGAAAGGCGCGGCGTTTGAGTTAAAATAAACCTCGTGCGCGGTCTTTCGACTTAAAATCACTGTGGGAATGGGAAAAGTAGACGACCTTGCGATGTATCCATCTTTGTACTTTTCGATTTCTACATGGTAATCATGTCTTATCCGATTCCTTATATTTGGGAGGGGAGAGGGAAAATGACAGACCCCTCGTTCTTGTCTTACATCGTATACAAACATGACGAAAAAAATAATTACCATCTTAAGCAAAATAATAATAATAATAATTACCATTATTTATCTTGTTATTGACAGATTTTTAACACTAATTTTGCATAATTACATGCTCTAAATTTTTAAACCATGAGATGATGCACTCAGAATCTAAAAAATACATGATTTACAGGCTTCCTAATTTCGAGCAAATCAAAAACAATCAACAAGATAACGCGCATAACTCAAACTTCAGATTGGAGGCAAGGAAGGTGAAAACACCTCAAACCATCAAGATCCTGGCTGCATCACCTGTCGACAGCCTTTTTATTGATGGGAATGAAGAGAGAACACCAAACAGGAGAGAAAAACTCATACATCGAGAGAAAAGGGGCCTCTCCCTATTTATAGGTGTCCATGGCAGTGGAGTGGGAGAATAGATATCCTTATCCCCCATGGAAGGTGGCGGTAGAGGATAGGTAGTGGAGGAGCAGCGGGTGCTCCTCCGCTCCTCCGCCGGTCGGGAAGGAGAGCAAGGGAAAGAGTCGAGCTCTTGAAGTAATGGAGCCACTGTAGGCATGTTGTTTTAGCTGGTTCGAGGATCTTTGAAGCTAATTCAGTTCGAGTTACGTGCAAGCTCTGCAATGAACCTACTATGAAAACGATACACCTGTTCTACTGATCTGTGGCTCTACCACTTTCACCGGTCGCGAGATAAAAGACCGTCGAACTGCCTCCTTACGAAGTGGTCCTTTGTCTCTCTATAACTAGCCGTATAATTCAGTTCAGGTGGACTCACCATTACTTCCAACACCTTACGGTACCAAAAAAATTCTACTCGAAGGAGATTCGGCTATAGTGATCACTTGGATCAATGATCTCCCTCGTACAGTATTTTCTATGCCATTGCTTTATAATATCGAGTTCGCTATCTCATCCCTCGGTTATTTCTAGGCTGATCGTGTTTAGAGGGATTCAAATTCTGTGGCGGATTGGTTAGCCGGCAGAGGTTGCAATTGTGATTACAATATGGATTTGGCTCTTCCTCCTGAACTTGCTGCTGCTGCAGAATGATGCTTTGGGCTTCAGCTATCTCATTTCTCGTTACTCGGTTGTTTATGTTTCATTTTGCTACTGTTTCTTTATCTTGTGTCCAAGTTTACCAAAAAAAAAAAAAAGGGAAGCATGCAACGGAGACCGACTCTTTTCCTCTTCCGATTAGTTGAGCTCGAGGCTGAACATAATTTCAGTGGTTCTCCCGAGTAATACCAAATAATGGCATATTAACATATATGCATTATTTTACATAAAAATAATGTGTTTTTAAAATAGCAGTGAAAGCCCTCTTGTTATTTCTTTGAGAGCTGCTTGCCATGCCTCTAACTTCATGAAGGCTAGATCATCAAAGAAGCCGGTTAGAAAAATTTAGGGTTCCACATCTGCTGACATGGCATCCCATGTAATTTACTTTACTTGGAAATCCTCACCTCTTAATTATTTGAAGATCAACTTTGATGGTAGCATAAAGAATAGGAGACAAGTTGGTGGAATTAGTTTTGTGATTTGGGATTCTACGTATTGTTGTGAGTGCCGGGGATTCGGTATTGTTTGATACCACAACCCCTTTGGCTGAAACAAGGGCCATATGGGAAGGTCTGGTTTATGCTATTACTGTGTTAATTCCCAAGATTAGAGATTTAATCATCCACTTATGATGGATATTCAGAGGCTCATATCGAGTGCTACCTCGTATCTTCCGGGAGGCAATCAAAGGCAAAGCATATGATGCTAATAGTTGTATTTACTCAAAAGCTATGTCAAGCAACGGATTTAACAAGAAAATAAAGATTGCTAATGTGTGGGTCCCCAAAATAACTCACAAAATCGTGATGCTCCATCCATCGTTAAGCAAATGCATCGTAGTAATCCATACAAAATAAAAATTAATTGCTCCATCTATGGCATCATCGACAACTCCAACTACTATTTCATAATAGTCAAATCTAGTAAATTTATAAATAAAAAAAAATCATGTTTGAATAACAAAAAAGTATAATAATTAATATATGTGCTATGCCCATGACAAACCTCTTCCCTATGGATCCGGGTTACACTTGTTCCTAACTCGACTTGATTGATCTATTAGCTAATGGGTTGGGTCAGAATCCAAATTTATAATCCGAATATGAAATCGGATTAAGTCGAAAGTGCTAAATCCATAATTTTTAGTCATTAAACAGGAAGATATAATTGCCGGGGAAAAGCCACAATTTATTTATACTTCTCCCTTTTCACCTGGGTAATAACCGGTAGATCAATGACAGGAGATCATTTGTACACAGCTGTGATGCATTAACGGAAGGAGCTACTCGATCAACCGCCAGCCAATGCATCAGGCCTCCGCTCAAAAACGCCTACTTCGGATTTAGAAACCAAAAGAAATGGAAAAAAAAAGAGAAAAGGTCAGGGAAGCTCAAGCGTTGCAAAAAGCCTCCTCCGCCAGCTCAACCGCGCCCACGCTCCCGTCCTCCGCTTCCATCCTCCTCTTCTCCTTGTAAACATAGCCTTTCGCTGACACCAAAAACAACACCAAATTCGCCACGCTCAGCACCGCAAGAAGCCAGTAGAAGTTGTAGAGCCTCCCGTCGTTCAGGTTGTCGGCCAGCCACGGCCCCTTCCCGCTCTCCCCGGTCACCTTGTGGACAATGCTCACCAGCGCCGAGCTAAGGAAGAAGCCCAGCGACAGAGTGCTAAGAAAGAGCCCAGTGCTCATCGTCTTCATCCCCTTGGGACACTCCCTCAGGAAAAAATCCAGCTGGCCGATGTACGTGAACGCCTCTCCGGCCCCCACCAAGAAGAACTGCGGCACCAGCCAGAACACGCCCAGCGGCACCGTCGACCCCTGGCTAACGGAGGAGGACGAGTTCGCCGCCCACGCCGCGTGGAGGCGCTTGTGCTCGGTGAGCGCCGCGGCGACCATGGCGAAGATGGATAAGACAAGGCCGACGGCGATGCGCTGGAGGGGGGTGAGGCCCTGGGGGTTGCCGGTGAGACGGCCGGCGGCGGGGACGACGAGGCGGTCGTAGACGGGGACGGTGAGGAGGATGGAGCCGACGAAGAAGACGGTGAGGGAACCGGCGGGGATCTGGAAGGAGGAGCCGATGCGGCGGTCCATGGTTGTAGCCTGGGAGACGGAGAAGGTGGTCATCTGGGCGTAGACCGTCCAGAACATGATGGTGGTGGCCCAGATGGGCAGCATCCGGATCACCTGCTTCACCTCCTCCACGTCGGTCAGCGTCGACAGCCGCCACTTGCTCTGCTCGATGGCCGGGTCCTCCATGATCGCCGCCCGGTCCAAGAAACTGAAACGGAAAGCAAGGAGATGGCAGAAGAGAGCATTAGTTGCTGGGGTCCAAGGACCTTAGAGGTGGAAGGAAGACGAGTCTAGATAAACTTTCTTGTTTAGGAAAGTACTTATGAATTCAAAAGAAAGTGGCGGCTTGAGGTAGGTAGCAAAAAGATTAGCGTAAGGTTTGGACTGCACTGTGGAAATCATAAAAGGATGTGGACATAAGCGTGGCTCGGTTGCATGCGTCCCGGGATGCCTTTCATTCTGGTTTTGCTTTTTACTGCAGTCCGACTCTACTGTCACTTTCGCTCTTTTTTCAGAGTGCAGAAAGAGGGAGTAAATGAGTGAAGGAGGTGCAACCAAAAAAGAAAAAAAAAAAAATGCTATGATATCTCCTAGTCATCCCCAGGTTAAATATATTTGTAATGATCTAAGCTTTTTTTAGTTTATAATTGATGCAGAACTAAATATATGCATGCTTGGATGGACTCTCACATACCCTCTATTTAGTCCTATATATGCACCAGCTAAATTTGAGTACACATACAAAATCGAGAAACATAAATGGCACAGATCAAGTAACCAAGCTCCATAGCTGTATGGTTCACGAGTTGCAATCTGTGTCAGCTGTAACAGTAGACACATGTTGCTTATAATTCAGAATAACACTGAATTATTCTTCGGAATTAATACAGAAGACGAGAGGGAACACATAAATTGCAGGCATACCTACACTCGATTTTATATGAAAGAAAATGCCGGGATAACACGCATGGCAACCAAAGCCGTGAAGTTCACTGAGTGTTTGATTTGCAGAAAAATGAGAAGAGAATATATGGTTAACATAAAAATAAAGAAATAACTCCTATTTAGATGAAGTTTTTAAAAGAGAGAGATGACCCATGAAAATATTTCTATATTTTATGAAAAAAATTATGAAAAATATGAAAAAAAGCTATTTTTCTACGAGTTAGGTTGGAAGGTATTTTTTTTTTCAAAACTATTTTTAAGCTATCAAAATCGATAGATACAATTTTTTTATCGAAAATATAATAGATATTTTAAAACTTTTTTAAAAAAATAGATACCCAACCAAATTAAGTCACTCTGGAATGGCCATAGAAAAGTTTTCTATGGCCGGCCAAATATACCAATTTTTTAAAAATATTATATTGTAAAAATTAAGCTCTAAAAAAAATATTTTGATGAAGAAAAATATTTTCTTGAATCAAACAAGTTTTGAATGGTGGGTGCAGCGGTCACATGTACGTTGTGAGCTTGGTCCCGCCCAAATCATGCTCTGTATCCGGATAAGGGGAAGGAGATGAAATTATTAAGGTACGTCGCAGCATTATTGGTGCATTTAATTGCAAAACCAGTCACTGAGGAAACTATGGGGGGCATAGCTTCGTCGTCTAGTATGGAAAAAGGACCGGCCGGGTGGAGGCTGCTACAGGGGATGGACTTATCCCTTCCTCCCCCGCCTTCTTCTTTTTTTTAAGCAAAAAAAAAAAAGGACCAGCACATCGGCCAATTGGTCCATCACATGTAATTAGAGCCACTATTCAGGCTCAATTATTAAGGTTCATATTAGATTTTATCAAGACAGAACTTAGAAGCATATGGTCCCTTAATTACATTCATGCACGTCCTATATTTTCTATCTAGCTGTCCACTGTCCGAGTATCTGCATCAAGCATGTGAATGAGTTGGACCTCTAATTGAGCCACAAATACAGTTGTAAGAATACAAGTGTACAGACGCCCACTTGCCATTCACGCACGAGTGCACTAAAATTTTAGCATCATAACTTATCTTGGTGCATCGGCAAAGTTTATGTATATATATATAAAAACTTATCTTTGGTGTATACACAAACAAACAAGTGACTAATTAGCAAGAAAAGTTCTGCAATTTATTAAAAGCACTAGCTTCTAGGAATAAAAAGATTGTTGCAGATGTGAATCCTCTATAACCCAAGTAGTAGAAAATTTTCGAAAACAAGACACCTAGCAAATTTATTTATATTGGATGGCCAAACATTGTTGGAAAAAAAAAAGTGCTTGAAGACCTTCCTTTTTAAAAGAAAATTCCGGGTGGGGGTTATCCGTTTCCTGCAACTGGGAATTGGGTGCATCAGTTTACGATCTGATCTGGGGATTATGCATTTACAAGTTGCCTTTAAATTCGTGCTACTTTCATGACTTAAAAGGCAAACGACGAGCCGTCAGCGTCAAAATTAAGGAGCCCAAGCTAATTAGTAGCAAGCTATGAATTACTTCCAGCTAAGGAGGCAAAAGCGAGAAATTAACGAGTAGATTAATTAATTAATTACCGGAATTGCTTGCTGTGGGGCAGCCTTTGCTTCCCCCTGCTCTTCTTCTCTCCGTCCACGGCGGCATCCTCGTCATGGAGAAAGGAAGGATCCGAGGGCAAGTCGAGATCCCTCTTCTTCCACGCCGCCGCCACCACGGCGGCGATCTGCGTCAAGGGGCTCCCCACCAGCTTCTTGAACCGGTACCTGGGGGTGCCGGAGAGGAACACCGCCAGCCCCGCCACGATGGCGGCGGCGCAGATGCCGTAGCCCCACCGGCGGCCGAGGTTGTCCTGGATGTACACCAGGACCGTCACGGCCTGCAGCGAGCCGAGGCTGATGAAGAAGAAGAACCAGCTGAAGAAGCGCATCATCTGCCGCTTCTCCCCCCGGTCCGACTCGTCGAACTGGTCCGACCCGAACCCGGACACGCTCGACTTGAGCCCTCCCGTCCCCAACGCCGTCAGGTACAGAGCCAGGTAGAGCACCCCGAGCTGGGCCCCGCTCGCCCGCGCGCACCCGCCGGCCGGCGGGTCCGCGCAGGCAGGCGGCCTCAGCCCCGGTGCCGCCGTCGATACGGTCAGGATGGTTGTCCCCTTCAATTAATTCAGCCTTGTTTTTAATATAAAACATACCATAATATAAAATGGAAGAACATATGAATATGCCAGCAAAAGAGAGAGCGCTTACTGTGGCTTGCACGGCGGTGAAGATGGCGATGGTGAGGTACCTGGTTATTGAATTGAGTTAACGAAAGAGAAAAGGAGGAGGAGGAGGAGCCAGGGAAGGGAGCAACACAGAGTGGTGAGGAGGAGGTATATATAGATTGGAAGGGGGATGTTTACCGGCCGAGGAAGGAGTCGGCGAGGAAGCCGCCGAGGAGGCAGAGCATGAAGGAGGTGCCGAGAAAGTTGGTGACGGTGTTGGCGGAGGCGGCATTGCCGAGGTGCATGGTGCCCGTCAAGTAGGTCACCAGGTTCACGGCGATCCCAAGCGTTGTCAGCCTCTCGCACAGCTCCACCCCTTTTTTTTTATATCGTTCGATTTTTAACCAGGAAAAGAAACAGAGAGAGAAAAACGGAGAAGATAACTAAGAGGGAGAGGGCGACCGAAAGGACCTAGGATCATGGCGGCGCTGGTCCAACGGCCGGTCTGGGATCGGACGGCGGGGCGGCCCTTGAAATCCCAAGCGTCGGAGAGGGTTTTGCCCTCGGCGTCTGTCTCCGGCAAGCCGGCCATCCGGTCGATCTCTTTAGCACAGCTACTATTGAAGGAATTAGCAGCAGGAAGCGCAGGGAAAGTCGGTGGGAGATAAAGATGAGCAACGAGAGGAATGCGGGGGCGAAGGAGGCGGCGAGGGAGGCGTTTTCTAAAAGGCGGGAAGGATATTTTGGTCTTTTGCGCTCGTCAACAGTTTGCAGGAGGGTTTATCCATTCGACGTCGCCAAAGTCATTGTTTGGATGATTCCAATTTGATTATGGCTCAACACCTGAGTCAGGCTTCTTTTTTTTTTTTTCCAAAAAATTTGGGCTTTGTAATGAAAATAAAATTTATTCGGAGTTTCATTTCCATTCTTATTTTTTAAAAAATAAAAATATTTTAATTCTTCAAAATTTAATTCCGACTCTTCTTCGATATTTAAATTTTATTCCGATTCCAATTTTGATTCCAATCACAAATCAAATGAGTTGAGATATTTGGTTATTCCGATTTCGATTTTAATTTTTATTATGAACCAAACGCATTCTAAAATTTTTATCTTCTACTAATTTGATATGAAGTTGCTATCTAATTATGCTCTTCGGAAGCCATCTTATATACTTCTATACAAACATGCGAGGAACCCAATATTAGAAGGGGGACTTTGGAAGATCTAAAGAACTTATAAAACCTTAAAAAAAAAAAAGGGACAAGAGACAAGGTAGATTATTAAAAGTTAGCTATGGACTCTAGGCCCCTTCAACTCACCAATAATTGAATATAACAGCTATACAAACTGCATCTCAAAGTATTATATTGAGCATGTTTCTTTACATGTTTAGAGATTTACGTCAAACTTAAGCCAAATACATCCAGCACATTTAAGGATACCACTCCTGCCATTAACTCACAAGCAGCTCTAATCTCCTCACAGATGAGATTGAAAGTGAGTTGGTCCTTGATGCTAAGGATTTGCCAATTATTGGCTACTACTTTGAGAATCTCGATATGAACTTTTGGAAAGTAATAATTTTATTAAACATATGGTTGACAGTCATTGTTCCAAAGAGAGTATTCTACATTCTTAGAATAGTATACTTCATTGAAAGGACTTTTTTAAAAATCTGTAAGTCTGCTAGATTTGTTTCTTTTTTTTTTATAACTACTAATATTTATATACTAGAGGCTGGAGCTAATGCCCATGGTCCGGCTAAACCCCACCAAAAAGAAAGAACTTTTATATATTATTTAAAAGTATAAGCATTTATATATTTTGAAAAATGATGTAAGATATATTCTTAATTTATACAAGCAAAACAAAATTTTCTAATATGCAAGGATTATCTCCTGTAGATGCCCTTTATGCCAAGATTATAGGTATCTTTTGCAAAATTGAGAAGTTATTTGTGCAGGGCATGGGAGTGGAATATACGCGCCTAGTTTTTCACTATTACCCAAAAGGAACATTTTATTGCCTCAACAATTTCTGTGCAAGGGAAATTAACAACAATCTATGGCATGATTTGAACTAACGTACAAAAGGAAGCATAAAAGAAAGAGAAAGGCAAAAGAATGCAATTCACGTATAAATGCTAATTATACAAATATAGGACAGTATGAATTTTCTAGCCTGATAGAAATTGTAGGTTTAATTTAGTGGTATTGAGTAGGTAACGAGTCTATCTAACAACCAAGCTAGTATTGGTTTGTTGCAATCATGAGCATGGAAAAACTGAAGGAAACATTGCAAAATATATTTTTTTAAAAAAAACAACAATCTTCAACGCCTTAGGATGTCTAAGTCCTCATAAAACAAGGTGCATATATTGGTCATAATTCATTTAAAAAGTAAAATGCGCACACCAAATACTGTGTTCAATAAAGTTTTTATTTATTATTGCTAAAAGTAAAAGAAAATTAAGTTAAGATTATATTACATCTAGTGCAAGAAAATCAATCATAAGGGTCCTAATATTTTCAATCTCGTTTTTTCTTAAATATCATAAATTATTTGGCTTGTACGATACGAAGTTTTAACAATAACCTAATGTTTGATCAAATTGGAAACGTAAATTCCAATTTAGAAAGTAAATTATCCAAAGAAAAAGATATGAAGTTACTGCACCAACTCAAAGGTGTGCTTTCTATGACGCAGCGACACTAAATAGTGAAACTATAATTAGAGTAGCATGTAAAAGAGATTTATAGATATGCTATATATTTTTGTATTAAAAACAAGTTGAAAACCACACCATAAGCGTGGAAGTCGCGTGAATGGGGCCCTAAAAGTAGACTTAGTGTTTATGCACTGAGATTTTATCCACACATTCTCTCCACTAGAAAATGACATGCCGAAACATTGAACCATTGCCCATGAGAGACATGCACTCATTCGCAAAATCAACGCAATCATTGGTTGGTATGTGTATATATAGAGCTACATGGATTCTTTTGCCATGTTTTTCAGCTCAATCAGAACACTCTGTGATGTAGCCCGCGCATCTAAGAATGCTGTGTATCTTTAGATAACTGCTATAAAGAGATGGACAGCCATCAAATAATATGCATATGTATGATACGGCATGGGTTGGTGAACTATCTAATTTGATAGCGATTCATTTCTTGGTGGTGATCATCCATATACGGCTGCACAGCTTTCTAAGATAACGTGCGGGTGACATGAAGGGTTTGTGCTCTTTGGAGCTATATTTTTTATTTTTGAAGGACATGCAAGTAAAAGGCACTTTAAGCTTTCATGGTGCAAGTGACAAGCCCTAGTTTGATCCAATTGGCGAGAACTATACCGACAGTCATATGACTGCGTAAGAGATGCATAAATCGAGGCTTTGTTGATATGGCCTTTTCTAGATTTTACTATCTGCTGGCGAGTTTTACGTGACTTTTTTGAGGATGCTGCATGACTTTGCCAACCTTTCAGTGGGCAATTGTTCACATGTTCGATGTGCAGGTTCGTGGTTCACGCATTTCGAAAGCTAGTGGCTTGATAGAATATGATTTTTTTTTTTTTTTCTTTTTTGGATGCGTAACTGTGGCTCAGCCCAGAAGGAAAGCGAACCCCGCTGAAAATCTCCTCTGGGGCGTGGAACTAGGTCCCTCGGCCGCTTGGTTCTCCTCGCGGAAAACATGGGTTGCCTCAAACACAGCCATATCCCTCTTCCATGGCAAGATGTCTATCAACGATGGATTACCTGCAAGGAGGAAGGAGAGTTAATTCTTGTTATAGCATTAATAGTATGAAAATCCGTATGAGCCTATATTTAAAAAAAATATCTTTTGGTTAATTTTTTTGGTAAGATTCTGAATTATTATAAATAATATCAGAGTAAATCCGGTATATTGACTATGTAGGTTAGGAGATATTGCAGCATAGATTTATAGAGGCTGATTATAAATCGATTATAATGCTTGTGATTAAATTTTAATAAATTTAAATTTTTAATCTGATAAAAATATTATGGTTAAAAAAAAAAAAAAAAAGTATATAATGAATTATTCGCTGGGAATATTTTAGGTGCCTGTGAGCCCTACTCAAGCACCCACCAGCTTTGAATGAGACCGCATGAGAAGGGAGCTGCAGCTCATCTGCTTGCAGCTTTTTGAAGGCTATTGATGGGACCTTCGCATAGCCAAAATTAAACTTATTGGAAATGTCTTAGGGAATAAAATCGTACTTTTAATATGCTGCGATTGGGATGTTGCACAGCTAAAGTGAAAAACTTCATGGAAATGTCTTGGGGAATAAATACCCGCTTTTTACTTTGATGTGGTGCTTCAGCTCCCTGAATCAAAAGAAAGCAAGACGGATGCAGCAAGATAACAACATCGGGTTCCACAAGCTCAGGAAAACTAGTCTACGTACGGTATCACCAAGAGAATATATATGGGCACACGGGCAGGGCTTGTATATATTTTATGTCTTGGGGATCATAAAAACCTGCTTTTGAGTTTGATGTGGTGCTTCAGCTCCCTGAATCAAAAGATAACAACAAGACGGATGCAGCAAGATAACAACATCGGGTTCCCCAAGCTCAAGACAACTAGTCTACGGTATCACCAAGAGAATATATATGCGCACACGGGAAGGGCTTGTATTTTTGACGCAAAGGATTCACTTTTTTTTCCATGCAAATCCTCCGATGGATCGTGTAATTATCGCTTGGAGATCCATACAGCGTGATGAATGAAAAAATTTAAAGTGCTTTGAGATCTATATGAAATACGATCCCATGGATGATGTTGTGATAGAAGAACAAATCATTCTTTAGCGTGGAAGATACAACCAAACTCATATTTACACTACCGGGGAAACAATTGCAAAGACACGGAGATACTGGTTATGTAACAAAATTGTAGTATATGGGTTTTGTTTAATTCCTTTTCTTTTAGAGGTATATATGATTGGAGGTCAGAAAGACCGCATAAAAAATTTATTTTTTCAAAAAAATTAATTTAATTTATTTATTTCATTAGAAAATTAACAAATTTGGAAAACTTACTAATGACTAACTTTCTAGAAAATTTTTTATTTTCATGGAAAAGTTTTAGTTTTTCTTTTGCTTTTCCATAAACATATCCTAATATTCTTATTTCCCATGCTAACCCTATTAGTCAATGGTTAATGGTCCAAATCAATCTCCTTTATCTTACTTCATCCTTTATATAAGCAGAGCCGGCCCACATATAAATTAACAATCGATGTAAAATGGCTTATATTTTATCTTCATCCTTTAGAGAAGCAAAACTGAGCCAGATATAAGTTAATGAACAATGGCTTACATTTTGGTCTTTCGCTGCCCCTCGTGAACAAGATATGCATGCGTCCCAGCTCCGAAGCCAGTGAGCCATCTCATGCAGCAGTTCATTCTCGGGAAATAGGAAGCGTTCGCGAGGACACCTCATTGTCAAGGTGTCTCGGAAAAAAAAAATGAAGCATCTTCATCCAGAGGAGACCCAAAGCTAAATGGATGCCGGAGTGTATGGTATCTACCTTAACAAAGCTGATTACCGGAAACTGTTTGAGCTTTTTGAGGCCGAGGTTCCTGTAATATTGCAGCAGGAGCTTAGGGCTCTGAATGAAAAGACCAAGTGCAATTTGGAACGAGCGAGCAGTGGGAGAATTAAAAATATATAAAAGAATCTGCCACATATCCAATCCATGATCAGCTTTAGATTTTGTAACCAGATGTAGATGAAACGACAGGCCTAAGCGACAGTTCACTGAAGCCCTCTCGCGAGCACTAGCCTCTGCTTCCAGGCTGTCCCTAGGCTCCAAGTTTCAGGCCTCAGGATGATAGCTCGGCCTGGTTGTGCTAATGAGAGAACGACAAGCTCACGTTCGCGCCCACTGTTTAGATACATCCCAAAATACTGTGCGATGGATGACACCGGTGGAATCGTATCTAATTATTTAGCTGCAGGAGCCTGCAGCATTTAACCAGCATGATAGCATGGCAGCCTTGCAGCTGGAGTTTTTTGGTTGGCAATGGGGCACAACGATGATGCTGGAAGATGTGAAATTTATGAGAGACGAGTTATTGAAGATCTGGGATTGACGATGGAACGGATGAAACTATGCAGGGAACCGAACTGGAAAATACTGTCATGTCACAGTTCCAAGTGGTTTGTCAGTTTTGATGATGGTAGTAGAACCGGCAGTCTCTTCGGTGCATGCATGTCACAGTTCATGATATTTTGGAGATTAAGAAAAGCAATTGGCTTCAGAGCTGTACAGCTCACTAAACTCATGGTCCTAATTATCGCAAGGTATGGGGACCAATTTGTCATATGTCCTGCCTAAGCCTTATTTCAATGGGATTTCATGAGTAAGGATTGGTATTTTATGAAACTCAATTGAGTTGGCCATCAACCGCCCAAGAGGTAGGCTGAGTTTCTTGGGCTGATCTGTTAAGCAACTGCAGTAGAATGTTTGCCGGGAAAACCTCTTGATAATTACAGCTAAAACTTGGTTGGCACCTTTTAACGCATGTCCTCGGGTGAGGTTCTGAGTATGAACCTAAGGGTGGCATTGCCATTTTATTTCTCAAAGAAAAGGAAGCTAATTAGGGATAAAGACCTGCTGTCTTATCAGTCTTGACAGCAAGAATGCATCTCTTTCTTCACAAAAGGAGACCTAATTATTTCCCATCCTTATTTGTTCGCATGTAATAGATTTTTTTTTGACTGAAAAGATTAAAATACCGTAGCACCATTGTACCAGAAAGTTACGATCGAATGATTTGACTTCTTCGCTTTCAACAATTTTCACATACCAAATATATGTTTAGAAATAAAAGATTTGAAATTCATCAAGAATTCAAATAATTTTTGTTAGATACAATTTAGAAAAGCTAAGATCGGTAAGAGTTAACTATTTAACTATTTAAGAAGTTATTAAGCAATTGAATGTTGCTTTTTAGTAATTACAAAAATATATATTATTAAAATACTTTTTGAATAACTTTTTTTTGCTTAAAAACTAACTAACTATAATTAAACTCATGAGATAAATTCACTTTTTGTAATATAAAATAGATATAGTAAAGGAAGTTATCAGCGCGACAACGATATCGATTCAACTTGTATCGGATAGCGAGCTACAAGAAGTTAAATGAGTAATTTTGTGTCATATGTATTAATTACACAGACTAATTAATAATTGGCTAACTATTTTAACAAAGAAAAACAAGTTTATTATAATATAAATAAAATATTTATATGCTGCCAAGGAGAATTACCCTCTTCAGTTTGAGATTTGAATGGTTTACGCTTGTAAAATACCACAAATTTCCATACATATTTCCTTTAAACACACCAATTTATCTTTCTATATTATAACCCATTTTGCCAGAACTCTAGCTCATGCAATCTTTTCTTTTTGCTTTTTTTTTTCTTCAGCAATGTAGCAATGTTCATGGCTCTATCAAACCATCATATTTATAAATATTTTTGTTGGCAATATATATTTTTTAATCAAACTTTGATCACTTTTAATGAGAAAAATAAAAAGGATCCACTAGTCGAAAGCAAGGACTAAAAAATAATGACCATTATAATGCATGGTTTCAAAAAGAATTGTTTATGTCATATTGTATTTATATAATGGCTATCTATTTGATCATTGTCCCTTTATAATAGCTATTTTTTATATGTATAAGAATTATCATTTGATATTTGTACCATTTTTCTAAATAAGATAAAATTTCTATGAAAATTGAATTTTTTGTACTAATTTCTCTCCAATGAAGTTAGCTCCACCTGAAAAGTAAAATGGATTATGGCATCAGTATTCTACTGCTATATTTGTTGTTATTTTCATCATAACCACTCTTTATGAAAGCTACCATAGTCGTTGTAGTTTATGAAGGGTGATAATTTCTTTGGCATCAATCTAGTTCATATAATAATATTATTGTTGAAACCTGGTCTAGTATTAGGGGTAGCAATCGAATCGGATCGGACCGGATGCTACATGATAGATTTTAAAAATTTACCAATCTAAATCCAACTTATTTATTAAGTGTATCAAAAATATGTTATTATACAAGCAATCTAATATGATCGACACCAAGTTGAAATAAGCCAAATCAATTTAAATGATTAAGCATCGCTACCTAATATTTATAGTTATCAAATTTATATGAATCATAAAAATATAATTAAATCTAATGAGAAATCTCATAATTCAGATTTTGTCCTGGCGCACGCAGCACTGTATCATAAATAGTATATATACTAGTCAATAAATGGTCATCGTGATATGATAGGCCATCTATCACCTACAACGTGTTTCTCGGGTGTTCGAGAAGGATTCCAAAGTGGACCCTTATATCGAGACAAAGACTTCCAATGACGGCCAGTAGAGAGAATCACGACTCCTATACTCCCTTTCTCGCATTATTTCACGTTTCTTGCATCAATGTTTGCTGTCTATTTGGTTCGTGACCTGCCAAGTTGAGCTCTTCATCCGCAGCAAACGCGCCGCCCCCAGTCATCACAGTCCATAAATAATTGAGACGGAGCCCCGTTCCACTGGATTTCCCAACCTTTCGGTATCTCCAATTGTCACTTTAACCAAACAACACTTGACAAGTGGCTAGATGTCGGCTGGCCTCCTCAAATCATTTGAGCATGCATGTCAATGTTCACGTGACAGAGGCCTTGTTCACTTTTTAATTAATACGCTATATCATAGAAGAGAGAGAGAGAGAGAGAGAGAGAGAGAGAGAGAGACTGCGTCAGATTTCTTGTTTGGTGACGCTGGGAGTGACAGTCCAGCCAAGCAATATTGTTACAGTGGATGAGTCTACTGGTGGTAGGGGTGGCAAAATATGATCTGATCCGCCAATCCGATTCGTATTCGACCCACCATAAATAGATTTAGGTTTGGCCTAAACATGTTCGGATCGTAAACAGGTCGACTCGTTTAACCTGTTTATTAATTGGGTCGGATACGGATTTAAATGTCTGACCCGTTTAAACCGTTTAACTGTTGGGCAGGTTAAATAGGTCTAAACAGGTTAAACGGGTTAAACAGGTCTAAACAGGTTAAACAGGTCTAAACAGGTCGGGTTGGGCAGGTTAAATAGATTGGGTTGGGCAGGTTAAACAAGTTTAAACAGGTTAAACGGATCAGGTTGGGCAAACAGGTTAAACAGGTCGGGTCGGGTTGGGTAAACATGTTACCTGTTTATTAAACAAGTTAAACGGGACGGGTTGGGTTATTTGTTTAATAAACAAGTCAGGTTCAGATTGTAATTTCTGACCTGTTTAATAAACAGGTCGAGTTCAGGTTTATGATTTTCTGACCCGACCTGCATGTGACCCGACTTGACCCGATTGCCACCCTTAACTGGTGGGGATTCTGTACATGATGATCTTGCCAGAGATGATCGCCGGTCTGTCGCCGAAGAAAATATTCAGTCCTTGGTCAGCGGGGACGAAATTAAAAAAAAAAAAATCTAACCCTTGTTCGCTTCGCTAGGGAGGAGGAGATGAGGTGAACAATGATCTAACCATCAATCGGTAACTTTGTCGACTTGGTTCAATGGACTCACTGGCCTCAACTTGATTAAGCTCAGCAGACTGGTTCACCGGGTCATATGCTTTCAGTTGATGGCCAGAAGAAACCTACTAAAGTGGCGCTTCCCTGCTCGCCTAAGAGGGTTCAGCATTCTTATAAGCAATTAGAAAAAAATATTTTTGGGCCATTAGCGAATGTGGATGAGCCTCAACTGATTAATGAGATTCAGACAATTAAGGCCGAACCTTTCTCTATTGGCTCAAACCAAGCCCCATGGTAAAAAGTCTAGGTCACCCAATATTGATCTGGCCGGCCCAACCCATTTGCACCCCTAATAAGGCTCTTACCTTTTTCACTCTTTAGCTGTGCCCCACCCCCTTCTTTACTCTCTCTCTCTCTCTCTCTCTATCATCCTTATTTTGTCCCTCTGTTCCTCACTCCATCTCTTCTGACTTTTTTTTATAGATTTGTCTTAAGTTTTAATGTTGATTGGAATTGTATAGCGTAATAGCTTATGGAACAAGAGAAAACGCTATTCTACTTGGCTTCTATTGAGGTAGACCCTAGCCCCAGTTCCCAGAAGAATCAGAGAAAGCCTAGGGCTAGGGTTTGTCTCGGGAGTTCAGGTTTAGGATTAGGAAACTCCGGTGCTATAAGTAAGATGCTTAATTAATATGTATAATTGTGCTAACTGAGGTGGTTTTTTGTATCAGTTTAGGCAATTATGTAGTTCCTTTATTCTCATGAAAGCATTTGCATTTTCATAGTCTTGCTAAATATTAATGCTAGTTCAATTTGATAGATTTGGTGTATTATTGGACTGGTTTATGTTAAAAAAGAGGCCAGAAACCCCACGGTTCATTGAGATAATGAAAGAAAGGGGTACAGAACGGTTCATACAAGATCAACCAAGGATTCATTTTGAGGGGGGAAAAAAGATCCAAGGAAGAAACTAAAGGAGAAGCAAAAGTACAAGCCTCATCTAACTTTTAAAAAAAACACACATCGTGGATTTCCATTTTAGAAGAATTCAAAAATTTCTTTGATACCAAATTTGCCAACAAAGTACAAACATTAGCTGATCCCAAGCTCTTTTGAATGATATTCTTGCATCTCCAGGAGGTCCAAAAGTTTTACAAAACTCAAAATTATGAAATCAATAAAGTTTTTACCCACTATTAAGTATTTTTCTTTCAATTTCAGCTTAAATCCAGAGAGAATAAATATCTTATTTAATAGTCTCAAGGCAAGAAGTATGAATTATTGAAGTTCATCTACTTTCTTTGCTTTTCCTCGCTCTTCTTGATGGTTGAACGTGGTAGGTAACTTATGTCACCTTACTTCAACAAGTAATTTGAACAGATATTCAACGTCATAAAATTAGCACAACCTTTGAAAGGTAACTGCCGTTGCTGGATTTGTCTAATGGTCAACATCCCATTCGTCTCGATACCCACCATCGTCATGATGAGAATAAATTCTCTCGAGCAATGTATCATACATCTGGAATCTCCACTCCTCTATGGGTGGTTCACCAACCTCAGCAGCAAGGGAATTCATGTACTTAGCCTGCTCCATAAGAATATATGAATCATCAGGCACGAGGTCAGATGTAGCAAGAGCTAAACTTTAAAAATAAAAAAAAAATGAATGTGCCATTGAAACCTTATCTGCACCAAGTGAATGCGTATGGTGTTTCGGCTTCCCTGTCTCTTCCATTTGGAGATATAAATTGTTAACAGATGTAATCATGTCCTCTTCAGGTGGTAGTGCAATCTTATTTGACAGAACTTGCGCTATCCATTTGGACTGTAACTCGAACATTCGAAAAATGATGGTCTGGAAATAGCATAGAAAAGTTAATGTACTTCTTTAATTGTGTTATTTGATTGGCATTTTTGCGTTGCCTCCGCAGATGATATAACAAAATTTATGCAACCCAAGACATTACAATTCATCAATATAATTCTGTAACGTCCAACTGAAAAATTTTAAACTGACCCTAAGCTGCATGAGTTTAGTGAAATCTCTCTCCCCTAAACAGCATGGAAACTCACCGAAGGTGAAAATTTCATAATACAAATACCAACCTTATAAGGTAATCCCACAAAAGAGAGCCATGGGGCTACCCTTGGAGGGAAAACATGCTTATACAGAGGTCCGACACGGTTGTCGTCGATGTTTACAGTATCATCCATTTCTAGAAAGGGGAAGTTGTACTTGTAACTGTAAACGGAACATCGGTTTCAGAAGGAAAAAAGTAATTAGAGAAAGCCAGATATTTAATTAATAATGCTGCCTTGCAAGTTTTCTATGGTAACAGAATTAGAACATGAAGGTATCAATTGACAGGAAAAAAATAAGAAAGCAACATACCCTGTGCAGTAAATGATCCCATCTGCAATTAGTGATGAACCATCAACAAAGTCCACCTTACCATCTTCGTGAACGGAGTCTACCTGCTTGAAATAATTTAGAATAACTTTCATCAAGTAAATAAAGGGTATCCATCTACCTAATATCTTTATACTTGTCATAGCTTTTCCAACATCATCTTTATTCCACTGATTTTTTTGTATTTTTTGGTAAAGATTCCTCTGATTAAATATTTTGTGCTAATGCTTCTAGTATAAAGGTCTCTTGTGACATGCATCTAGTGCAAGTGGCTACATAGAGAAACAAAACTACATCAAATTTAAGGTCAAAATACCATTGAGTGCTGCCAAATATTAATATGACCATCTAGTTTTCCAGCTTCAATATCTGTTGATCTTGATGCTAGGTGAACTTCTTTGGCCACTTTTGATATTTCTTTAGATATATCATAGGCACTGGCTCCCATTCCAATTATAACCACAATCTGCACAATGATGGGATAAATATGTAATTTTTGTATTCTGATGTACCAAATTAAATGAAACAAAATGACATTGATCTGATTCTATCAAGACATAGGTTAACATTGAAGCACATATTATCAATGTAAAATGGCCATGGTATAGAAGGCACTTGCAGGCCCTTTCAATTTTTAACATGAAGAAAATGAAAGTCATTTAGTTCTTATTGTAATACCTTGAGCACTACCTTACTTTACATCGTCCTGCAACTCTCGGCAATCCCTCCTCTAATTTATCCTTTCATGCAACTCTTAAGTCATCCAGTTAGCTTGTTAAATTTCAAAGAATGAGACAGTTCATTATCATCCATCAACAGATCAATTCATAATGCCATTTTGGAATATTTATATCATTATTATCATTACTCATAATACAACTCAGATCAGCTAAACTATTATCTTATCTTTCTCTGTAAAATAGCTGAGGAAAGGTAAAATCACAAAACCATGATTCCGAAGACGGATGCCTACATAACATGGATACAGTTATCCTCAAATTACTCTTAAACGTAATATTCTTAAATTTAGCACCAATCAATTATAGACTACTGAAGTAAAGCAAGGAAGCTAAGAACCTGATCTCGAAATGGTTCTGGAACACGATAGTTGTGGCTATGTACTTGCTTTCCAGGCCATCTATCAATACCTATCACATATTTTCAACTTTAACTTTCAACATATTTAATCAGAAAATAAGAAAAATGTCTCGGTAGCATTTAACCTAAAAAAGAGAAAGCAAAATGTAACATTAAGGTTGCGAGTGGAGCTACGGGTCTCTCTCCTTCCCTCCCTCTCCTTTTCGAAATAGAGGAAGGCCCTTGACAGCGCTCGTGGTTTGTAACCCTAGCGGTCGACGACCCACGGTAGTGCCGGCGGCGTGCCATGCCCGGCGACGACCATCAAAACTGAAAAAAGAAGTATCAAAACAGGGAAGACCCTATTATCAGCAATCCGGCGACTTGCCGACCAAATTCAAAGCAAAAATGGTGGCTGCGGTGGTGCCTGGGGTCAAGGGACCCACGGCTGGCAGTGACTTCGGCCAATAGCACCAAACCTACTTAAAATAGGGATTTTCGATTCCTTTCATCATGGAAACCAAGCATCCTAATAGTCAAAGCTCTGGCCATAGTTTCCTGCCACCGCGAGGGATCGGAGGAAGACCTCGACGACGAGCGTCGGCGGCATAAATAGCTGGAATCGAGAAAAACATGGGTTCAGCTAGTCAAAACAGAGAAAACAGAGCTTTTCCCTTCTCGGCCAAAATTCGGCGATCGTCGACTAGGCATCAGGGCTCCAAAGAATCTAGAGAAAGGGAGAGGGTAGCTCGAGGGGGAAGTCGGGTCCTTACCTAGTTTTCCGACGAGGATTGGCTGCGACAACGATGAGAAGGTGATCGACGTTCGGAGAGGAAAACGAGGAGATCGCCAACGGTGAGCTCAAATCAAGGCCGATTTTCAATTGATGGTGGAAGAGGACCGGGGAGGAGCTCTAAATAGAGCTCGGCCATGACCAGAATCCGTCCCAGAGTCGGATTCCGTTCGGCCTTCTCGGCGGCATGTGCATCTCTTTCTTTTTTTCTTTTTGTTTGGGCCAAAACGACCGGGCCGATCAAGTAGACCGAGCCTAGTTAGTGGGTCGCACACTTCCATTCCAACTGTTTGGCTAAGTAGAGTCCTATTTCCATTCCAATTCCAGGAAGGAATAAGAATATCCTAATTCTCTAGAATTCAATCCGAACTCTCATCTAATATTGAAATCTTATTGCAATTTCGATTTCGGTCACGAACCAAACACATCGAGGAACATGACCATTCCAATTGATATCCTAATTCATTTCGATTTTGATTCCAGTCACAATCGAAAAGCACCTTAGTCCAGATTGAATTTTGGGAGATTGGGGGCAAATTCCCATCCCGGTCACAAACCAAAAGCACGTTTAGTCGAGGAATGGGACTTCTTTCGGCTAAACAGCGGTAGTGGAAGTCATCTGTTTCCAACCAAACATGCCCTAGGTTCCAAATTCTACTTCTCTTAGGGCTCGTTTGGTTCGCGGGAAAAGAAGGGGGGAAAGTGTGGTCAACGGGAAAGTAATGAGATGCCTCTTGTTTGGTTGGAGTTTTCAAAGGAGAGAGAAGGGAAAGTTGAATTTCCATGGGAATATGATTCCCACATTTCATGGGAAAGTCTTTCCCATGAGAAACATGGGAAAGTTACTTTCCCATGAGGCAGGAATTACTCCATTTTTACTTTTTCCCAAAAAGTCCCTTCAGCATTAAAGAAGCATTAAAGAGACATTAAAAACCTAATTTTTATTAAGGGCATAATAGGAATTATACATAACTTTCCTAGGAAAGTGGATGGCCAACCAAACATAAGCACTTTGGAAATTTGTCACTTTCCCATGGTCAACCAAACATGCCAAAAGTATTTTCCTAGGCATCCTCTTCCTAGGAATTTGTTTCCCAGGAATTATATTCCTAGGAGGGAAAATGCTTCCCGCGAACCAAACGAGCCCTTAGTATCATCTTGGAATCGACTGTACGGCTGACTACCAAATGTTACCGGCCATGGTTCACATTTGCCGGGAGGGCGATAGATTTTAAAGAAAGAATCCAAAATCACCTACACTCACCTGCAATCGTCGGAACTCTGGGTTCGGTGTGGTGCCCATTACACACCACCACGGCCTCGAACTCCTCCTTCTTCTTCTCCGCCTCCGCCTCCGTCTGCCACTCCACCATCCACTCGTCATTCCTCCGGCCCATCGCCACCCGCACCACCTCCGCCCGGAACCGCACCACCTCGAGCACCCCGGAGTCCCGCGCGAAGGCCTCGATAAATCTGAGCACCTCCTCGTGGCCCGGGAACGCCCGCCGGTCGCCAGGGGTCTTCGCCGGGTCCGGGAATGGGTAGTCCCGGAATCCCATCAGCGGGCGGGGGAGGTTGGTGCGGAGCGACGCGTAGAGGCTCCCATGGACCACCCGCCGGAACGGGTCCAGGCCGACCGGATCGGAGTCGGTCCGGGGGTCGTACACCCAGGTCCCGCCCACCCGGTCCGCCTTCTCGAACACCACCACTTGGTGGCCCTCCCGGAGAAGCTCCCGGCCCGCCACCAGACCCGATACTCCGGCTCCGATCACCGCCACCTTGCACGCCCGGGACATTTTTCCTTCTTTCGTGCTGCCTAATTCTCTAGGAAGCCATTACTTATATTTTCCTGACGGCTGGTCATACCTCTCTTCCAGTCAAAAAGTAGGGCGGCCTAGAGAATATCAAGGTTTCAGATTGTTGCGATGTCATCCTTATGAACAAAATTCATCCACCTAACCCCATCTCGCCCCCAATCCTCTTCTTCTCTCTCCTCATCTTCTTATCGATCTCTCTCTTTCCTTCTCTACTCCTTCTCCTTCTCTCTCAAAGATGAGGGAGAGGGAGAACAAAGGAATTGCCATCAAAAAAGGAAGAGGGAGAGATATTTGCTATCTATATATGATTATAATTCGATTGACTAAATTTCATTTTTTAGAGTGCCATTGTTTGTTGGGAGCCATTTAAGTGCTATCAGATTTTGCAAAGATGGTCCGCTAATTGTGGTTATTTGGTGCTACAGTAATAGTAAATTTTTTAAAACTAGATAAAGCTACAAATTCTGCAGAAATCTCATGAAATTTTTCACATGAATACATATAGGGTGGCCTAATTTATGGATGTTGTTTTCTTGATTAGCTGTTATCATGGAACTACCATTAAAAGTTTATAACTGGCTAATCTTTTGGAGGATCTTCTTCATCTAGTGGGGAATTGAGAGATGGAAAAGTGTTTGTTGCTCCCCCAACCCATGAAAGGCTATCATTTTGTCTGCCTTTATCCCATTCATAAAAGAAACATGTATACAAAATCTCACTCTATGGTCATATCATCCCTTAACTAATCAAAATCTAGTTACTTAATGGAAGGACTACCTTTTGATGGCAAATTCTTTGTTGATGTCATATTTGAGTCTATTAAAAGTCTAATCTTAAGTCTCTATATTTCATTATGTTCCCTCTCAAAAATGAGGAACAAAGAATTAAATTAAGATGCCTAAATATCACAAAAAATGAGGTGGAATTTGGCATCACAAAAAATGTAGAATAAAGAATTTGCCATAAAAAAAAAAAGGAGAGAGGGGGAGAAAAGGAGAAAAGAGGAAGGAGGAGGGGAGGATAGAGGTGGCGGCAGCTATGTGGCTGTCTTAGGAAGGAGGATTGGGAGAGGGAATGAGATGAGGGTTAGTGCTTGAGGATGAGTTTTGTTCATGGAGGTAATGGTGATTATAGACCCAATCATGACATAATTATCTCCATGCCGGCTGTACTTCCAGCGAACTATGTCCACTCAGGTGATTAGTATTTCTAGAGAACTATGTCCATTCAGGTGATAAGTAAGCACCATCAACGAGCTCTAATCCCAACAAGAAAAAAGATGGGCAATATTGCAACAATCCAAAAAATAAGAAATTGATATTACAACAATTGGACATGCATAGAGGTATTTATAGATTCATGCAAATGCAGGACTTTTTTTTTTTTTTTTACATAAAGATAATGGTGGAAAGCGACTAGATGACGATAATCTGGCTCGGAGCCCAGAAGCTTCCTTCTATTGCATAGTTTTTGGATAGATGATGAAATCAGGTTTTTATTTACAACTTGGGCGACCAGAAAATACCATATTACTATGAAAAACGCTTTGGGGCACCGGTTATATGCACAGAAAAAGTTGCCTTGGTCCACAAATGTTGAACTGGCAACTCTATAATAACCATCCCTTTGTATGGCACGGTACTTACACTTGCAGCACCCTCCCCTGTATTGTTGCTGAATGAAATTTTGGAGTACATAATACTGGCTCCCCGAGGCATTACTCTGTTATTACTAAAAGCAGGTAAACCTGATCAAACCCAAACCTAACCTCTATTTCTTATGGGGCTCTTCTCTGAGCAAACTAAGCCGCAACGTATTTGATATCATTGGGCTCCTAACTGATCCTGGCTTTGTTTGAACAAGCCTAAAGTCGGGGTGGGCTGGACAGAATGCAGGCCCAAAATGGCCCACTGGAAGGGGCATCAAGTTGAATCCAAAACCTCCATTGGGTTCTGAAATCTCTGTTTGTTTTTGTTTTTGTTTTGCATTTTTTTTTTTTTTTTTGGTGTAACGAATCCTTGATTTATTTTGCTCTTCTTGCCACTAAGAGTACTCGCGTCTGCTTTCTGATATGGGGAGAGCAGTCGAGCCACCGGCAAATCACGTCCCAATCTGCTTGGACTTGTTCAGGCCCAAGATCAGCTCTTTCAGGCTTGCTTCAGTTAAAAAAACGAGCCGTGCTCAAATAGTTGCTCCAGTAGTTTTGAGAACGAGATGGTTCATGAACTATTTACACCAAACTAACAAAGTACATAAATAATGACACTCGATGCATCGATCAAGGTCTACTGAATCATTGTTTATGTATGATACGTGGAGGGAAAACGAATTGGCCCATTTATCACTCATGCAAGCGATCATATTTGGATAGTTTATTACTGGAATTAACCACCATAGAGGAGTTAATCTAATCACGAGAGAGGTAATTCTTGTAGGTTACTGCCAGTTACCACCATCTAAACCTATTGCTAGAAACAACTTCCAATGATAAAAAGAAGGAAGAAAGACCCATTTGCTCTCTCTCGCATCCTCTCATAGAATTACAGTTTTTACCGCAATGTCTACAATGAGTGGGCTGTATCAGTCTCTTATCTTAGAATCAAGGTTTGACCCCCTCCAAGGTGCATCTTAATATTAGTGTATCAAGGTTGAAATCAGATTGAATGAAGGTTGAGTCTTTTCTTTCTAATCTAATCTCCTTCTTTGCTGCCCATCGTATTTTATCTTGCGCTTCTCATTATTAGATGCATCGATATTGTATGTACTCATATGAAATAAAAATTGGTTCGATCCCTTTCCTTGTATCGTGTTCATGCTTTCGGTGCATCTCCTATTCTTTTTATATTAACTCACCTCACCTTGTATTGTGAACAAAGGATTCATTCTCGGTTTCTTCCTCTGCATTGCTGCTGCATGATGCCTCTTCACGAGCTAAAATAGTGCCCGTCCGTGATAAAGCAGAATTTTCCTTGGATTTATATATATAGATTAATGATCTAAACCGTGTAGATGCTGTTCCCTTGAGTATAATATCATGAGATGCATTAAACTCTAGATTAAAACATTAAACTGTATTGCCCACCGATCTAGAAAGACTCCAAAACCAGCTGCCTGACCCTCGTCACCTCATTGCCAGCTAAAATCTCATCACCCCGAGGATCCGCTGTTTGTCATCTGGTAAAGCTTTTTTGTCCCCAATACAGCATTTCAGACTCAAGGCACCAACTCTCCCCCCTCCCTCCTCCCTACAAATACCGACCCACTCATCCATCACAAACACCAGGCCCGTTCCACAGTTCCATACCAGTGCTGCAGCACTACGTACACTCAGGTGTTTGTGGGCATTTTGTAGCCATGGCATCCAAGCCCTCAGCCTCAGCTGCGCTCTTCCTTGCCCTCAATCTCCTCTTCTTCACCCTCACCAGTGCCTGCGGCACCTGCCCAAGCCCAAGTCCTCCCTCCGGCGGCGGCAAGTGCCCCATGGATGCCCTCAAGCTTGGCGTCTGCGCCAACGTGCTGAAAGGCTTGATCAACCTTAACCTCGGCAAGCCACCAAAGAAGCCCTGCTGCTCTTTGCTTGAAGGCCTCGTCGACCTCGAGGCTGCCGTTTGCCTCTGCACTGCATTAAGAGCCAACATTCTGGGGATCAAGCTCAACCTTCCAATCCACCTTAGCCTGCTTCTGAACTACTGTGGGAAGAAGACACCCAAAGGCTTCCAGTGCCCTTGAACACTCCAACTCTCTCTCTCTCTCTTCCTTTGTTCCATTTGTTCTGGGTGAATTTTTTATTGAGAATTGCATTGTTCCTGTTTTTATTTATTTATTTTTTCCATTTCTCGTATTTGGGATTTCTTGTTATTGCGTCGCTACTCGTGATCAACTTTCAGTTTATTGGCAAGGGAGGAGATGAGACAGCGGTCTGGAATGGCTGTTTGGTTGTTTAATTAAATTATGTTTTGAATACGCAATTCTCATCTTTAATGAAATGCGTATCTTTCTTCTTCTAGATATACCAATGATACCCAGAATGTTATTTATTTCTCTGGAGTAAGGTGGATGTTAGTCTCAGAGCCTGCGGGAAGTATGCCTACGCATTGTGAGAAAGACTAAGATTTTCTCCCTTCATCTGAAAAAAAAAATGACTATGATTTATGTACATGAATATGAAGTGGAAGAAACCAATTGAGTTTCTGTGCTTGGAAAAAGGAATAAATTAAGTAGAATCGAATGCTCGGATAGAATCGAAAACCGAGCTTTGCATTGCATAATAGAATAGATATAATTCCGTGAATTCATTCCAGCAACAAGAATACACGACAAATATCGCATTTCCATGGATATAATCTACTAATTTTTACCGGTTTGGTTCGCAACCTGCCATGCGCCCGATTTGTAGAAGATCTCTGTTAATGGCTTTGTCAAGCAATATTTAGTCGCCAAATCAATCACTAATCTCTGCATTTGAAAAGAAATTTTAGGATTTCACAAGTTCGGACTTCCAACAACTAAGCATTATTCTGAATGCATGGGAATTGATAGATGAAACTGCACAAAGGTGGATGGAATTGTAAAACATGCGTTGTTATAGAAATAAGATCCAATCAATTTCAATGATCCAAGTTGAAATGGACTAGGTCATGAAACAAGTTTATTTGATTGTATTTTAGGGATCAAATGTTGAAATATAGATCTGACCCAATTTACTCTTCCTTTCCCTCTAGAAAGCTACCCAGAGGAGCAAGGGTAGCTTGTTACAGGTTTTACTTTGTCTTTTGGGGAAAAATTGCCTTTTGACCTCTCAATGCTGACCTTATTTTACTTATGCACCCTTCATTTTAAAAATTTTCAATTAGATCTTTGAAGTTACATGCCATTCCAATATGAGTCTTCCGGCCATCTCTATTAACTAGGCATTAAGGGCTCGTTTGTTCGCGGAAAGTATGTTCCCTTCTAGAAATATGATTTCTGAGAAGTAGATTAATTCCTAGGAAGAGAATGCCTGGAAAAGTACTTTTGACATGTTTGGTTGACAATGGACAAGTGACAGATTTTTAGAATGCTTATGTTTGGTTGACCATCCACTTTTTTGGAAAAATTATGTATAATTTCTATTATAACCTTAACAAAAATTAGGTCTTTAATGCTGAAGGCTTTTTTTTGAAAAAAAATAAAAATATAGTGATTTCCGGCTCACGGAAAAGTAATTTTTCCATGTTTCTTATAAGAAAGACTTTTCCATGAAACATAGGAATCATATTTCCATGGAAATACAACTTTTCTATCTCTCTCCTTTGAAAACTCCAACTAAACAAGAGGCATCTCATTACTTTCCTGTTGACCATACTTTCCTCCTTTCTTTTCCCGCGAACCAAACAAGCCTTAAGGGATTCTCTCACATGACTATTAAGTGATAGCTTAAACTACCTTTATGACTACAATACCCTTGTCTTTTAGGCTTTAGGGTGCTTCAAGGTTTGTACTCTATCCCTGGCCCTATCTTTCTCTCCCTCTTTGTTTCTCCACTACTCCAAGACTGCTACTCTCCATTGCTACCACCATCCTTGTTTACAACCCAGCCCACAATTGTACCCCAGACCTCACTTGACACCAACTCCAAGTGCAAGCATTGTGTTCCTCATTTGCCATCAGTGGCAGAAGAACTCAGAATTTCATCCAAAAAGCCTAACCAGAAGGTATTATTTACATCTTTTGGACCTGATATAAATGATAAAGGTTTGAACTCTAACTAATTCTTCCGTCAATTGACTTATTTGAGTCTTGTCGGGAGTGCCTATTGTCGTAGTCACACATCAGGTGACAAAGGAGTGCTAAAGTTTATAAGCTTGGGCCACTCCATCTGATAGCATAATTTTTGGGGCATCAAATCCATGATGGATGGTATTAAAGCTAGATCCAATGTACGTTACAGCTTTAACAATCATACCGAATCTTCGTTGGGGATATAAGGATCGAGTGACAAACTTGTCATGAGGTTGGGTTGCAAGATTATCATGGTCTCGTATTGTCACGCCCCGAGCCCGAGGCGTGGCAGACGCCGCACGCCCGTGCGGCGGGCCGCCCAGGCGTGCAAGGCAGCTGATCATATCGAAGCAATCACATATGTTTAAAGATGACATAATTATTCAAAAAGCAGTCTTACAAAATTTCAGAATAGCATATTTACCAACATAATTCAAATGTCCAAACTAATCTAACTAAAATGCCAATAACTGAAGAAATCATCAGGAATCTAACGCACTCCCCAATCCCGTGCGATCAAGCCTCTGGATCTGAAAAACAGAGAAAATAAAATAATGAGCTACACTAGCCCAGTAAGCAACAAAATATCCCAAAGTGGGGTCAGAGCATATCAGATCAAAATACAGGATAGTAACTGGAATAATTCATAAATAACATTGTTTTACTGTTCTCAAAACTTATTATTATTTTTCCAAAAACTCTGATATCATAATCTCAACACAAACAGACTACGGCCACGTACCCCAGTGGCATGGGTTGCACAAAGTGCCAAATCCACTATTATTATCCACCGATGGCAGCCGGTGTTGCACAAAAGTGCCAAATCCACTATATTTACCCACCGATGGCAGCCGGTGTTGCACAAAAGTGCCAAATCCACTATATTTACCCACCGATGGCAGCCGGTGTCCAGAAACCATATTCTAATCACCGGTGGCGCGGTGTCGAAACCGGTTCCTCACAGATTACAAGTCGACAGGTCCAACGTATAATCCCCATTGGCGGGGCCAGAACAGAACAGAACAGATCATAGCCATGCTGAGAATGCATATATATATATAAACAGATTTCATAAATTGCCCAGTCATAATTTATGGATTTCAGAGCATAATTTTCAAATAAAATTTAACATGCTAGACCCATTTTACTAAATACAAAACATATGTCGAAACTTAATCAGTTTATCAAACAATTTGGAAATCACACTTGAAGTATTAAGTTACTTACATCTTCTCGCTTAATCCCTACTTCAGATAGGCGGATCAGGTTCACCTGTTTAAATTTAATTAATTTCTTTGTTAATTTCAGAGCTAAGCAAAAGTCCAAAAATAATACTACTGGGCACGGCCCAACAGGGCCCAGAGTTGGTCCATAATGAACATGGCCCGATAGGGCCCACATCAGATACGGCCCAATGGGCCCACATAGACTCGGCCCAATAGGGCCCTCCCAAGGTTGGCCTCTAATTTGTTCATTTATGCAATAAAAATTCGTTTCAGGGACCAATGTCTAATTACATAGCACCGTTCTGTAATAAAACTTGGGTAAAAGGACCAAACAAATATAGTTGAGGGACTTTATGTAATAAATCTTTCCTACAGGGATCAAATACAAATTACAGAATACCTTTTTGTGAAATAATATACTGCCAAGGGCTGAACTGAAAATTCCATTTATTGGCCAAATGGGTTCGGATTTTGGGTTCCGGGTTTCGGGTTTCGGGTTCGGGTTCGGGTTCCGGGTTCGGATCTGAACTGGGCCCAAGTTGGGCCCACAAAGGTACTGCCCAACTGGGCCCAACCGGACTGGACTGGGCCCAAGTTGGGCCTGCAGTGGACTGGGCCCAACGGCCCATCAAAGTGCTCACGGCCCACAATGGGCATTCTTCCTTCCCGATCTCCCCATGGACAGGGGAGATGGGAAAACGAGGGAGGAAGGAGGGCAGCAGGGTGGCCGGCCTAGGTGGCTGGACGGTGGCCCGGCCGGCGGCTCGCGGGGGACGCGGCTGTCGGTAGGGCGGTCGTGGCCGGCGGCAGATTGCTGCGGCGACCGGCGTCGAGGAAGAACCGAGAAGGATCTCGGTTTGGGGCAAAAACAGGGGAAAATATCACGTTATTTGGCAAAAGACGAAGGCAAGGAGAAGGAGGCTCACCGGCGGTCGACGGAGGTGGCAGATTCCGGCAACAGGTGGCTCGGTCCGGCAGCTAGCAGCGGCGACGGCAGCGGTGCTTTCCGGAGAGGAAGGAGAGCTCAAAACAGAGGAGGGTCAAGTGGTGATGGTGGTTGGCCGAGGCGGCTCGCCGGCTACTTGGGAATCGGGAGTAGAGGAAGGAGAGGGAGAGGAGAGGGAGGAGAGGAAGAAGAGGGAGCTCGGCGGTGATTTGGAGGAGGGGGGAAAGGCTTTATAGCCCTAGGGCAACGGCTCTCCGCCGCGTGAATCGCGGCGGTCGAGCGAAATCCGTGGCCGGATTGGCCGCGGATTAGCTGGAGGGGGGGGGTGCCGCGGATGCCCACGACGCCCTCGCCCCGATCGCCCCCGGAGGGGCCGGAGAGGATCGCGTTCGCGATCCTCTATTCCGGCTCTTCCCCAAAAAGAACGGGGCTGAAGTCGGCTGGGGCTGCCGACTTCAGCCCGTATCTCACACGTATCGTCTGATATAGGAGTGCCATATGGGTTTATAAGCCTGGACTAATCAAACATCTAATAGCTTAGCCTCTTGGGTTGTATGTCTTCTAGCATATATTTAGTCATTCATTGTGCACTGGAGAGATCTTAGCTACTTATATAAGGCCAAAGAATTCAAATACTATATTCTAACTAGTTTTTTTGGATGGATATTATAGCACAGGTTTGTTTGAGGTTGATCACCGATCAATCGTCATGTTTATGATTGGATACTTGGACCTTCAATTTGATAAGGATACCAAGTCAAGACTTAAATGAGCAGAATATGCAAGAGATCGTATTGGCGTGTATTTAGTCCCGCAACGGTCATATGCTAAGAAAATCTTAGATACTCATCTAGAGCCAAGAAACTCAATAATACTTTTCGATTAGTCCAAACAATAACTTTCAGCTAGAGCTAATTTGATTGGATTTGGACTATTAGCCTAGTCAAGATGGCAAGAATTAAACAGGAGTATGTGAGAGCTCCTAGCATGTGTTTACTCATCATATTAGTTGTATGTTGCTTCATTACACTTGTGACATCCACCCATCATGCAACCTTGGTTCCAGGCAAAGCATATTCTTTTCCGCACATGCAGCTTATCTTTTCCTAAATAATGTTGCTACGAAATACATTGATCTCATCCCACAACAGTGAGTTGCTTGGAAATCCCACATTATAACTTTTCCACTCCATATCTCCATGGAGTGGAAAAGTCTTTGAACATCATTTCATATATAAATCGGATTGTAGCTAGACTGTCATAGAGGAACTTTTTAGAATCAAAATGGAGCCAAGCTAAGAATGACAACAGGTTTACCAAATAGTTGCATTTAAAACAAGCCAGAGCAATGCTGTTACAAAGCTTTTTTTTTTTTTTTTAATGTAAAGAGTAGTTAGCCAACGTAAGATGCGCGTGAGTTCATTCAGCACGAAAATAAATTTAATAGGCGACTGTGATGTCGGTTATAATTGCAAGCATGAGTTAGCAGTCTCTGATGTTTGTTTCCTTTCTGGGGCCTCGCTTCCGTGTAAAGGCTTGGACATGTTTGCTCTGTGGCCCCCTCCCCCTCCTCCACAAACTCTGAAAAATGGATTATTTAAAACAAATTCAGTAGATCTAATCATAGAGCTCCAGCTCCATCATTTATTTTTAATCATGTATTTTAGAAGTGAGATACGGGGACTCACTTGCCAAAGTCCTTCTATTTTAAACATTATATATAGCAAAGATATCTAAAATAATTACTAAAAAAACTAATTTTTTCTGACGCCTTTTAGAGCATGTACCGATGCTTATAAGCGTCGGTAATTTTAGCGTCAACGCTTTTAAAGCGCCGCAAAATGTCGGACAGGTGAGAATGGAATTTTTTTTACCAACGCTTTTATAAGTATCGGTAATTTTGGCGTCAATACTTTCAAAAACATTGGATAAGTGAGGTAAAAAAATTTTTTATTGATATTTTGTGAAAGCGTTGGCAAAAATATCAGACCTAGTTAACAGCCGAGGAGAGAGACTGGCCGGCTGGCCGACCGACCCACGACGGGAGAGCTGAGAGCGATTAGAGAGGGATTCCACTTCAAGACGCGGCGGCAGTGGAAGGGGGGTTGGGATCGGAGAGGAGAGGGGTTGGGATCGGAGAGGAAGAGGGTTGGGATGATGGCGGCCAAGTGGGGTACAATTGGCCGCTGACGATGCTTTCTAAAACATTGTCTTAGCTTGCAATTAGAGGAGAGATTAAATCGGAGAGGATTAGGCTTCTGACGATGCTTATAAGCGTCGTCTTTAGTCTTAGCTTACTTTGGATTCCGATGGCGTTTTTAAGCAACATTTAAGTCCTTCCTTCCTTCTTCATTTGGCCTCCATCGACACTAATAAGCGTCGTACGAGTTTCATATCGATTTAGAAGCGCCAATAAATTTTGACGCTAGAGCCAAAATTACCAACGCTTTTGCATGGCGTTGGCATAAGACTGCTTTTGTTGCAGTGATATATACATATTAACGTAAGCTCTGTCGGCACGGTTCTTATTACCAGCATATTACTCATGAAAGAAAGAATGGGCATGCAATGATTACAAATAAAATTTTAACTCTCAAAATTTAGTCTAATCATGCCAACCTTGATTGGAAAAGGCCAACCCTGATTTCAACTTATCATGTCAATGTTGAGTCTAATCAAAATACAACTCAGCTCCAGCTGTCTAATTCTTCTAGTGTTCTCCAATATATCAAACATGAGAGTAGCAAATATGAGATACATCTAAATCTTTTGATCGTCCTAATTAGCAACAGTGGCTTCGCATTCTGTTTATAATTTAGATACGTATGCAAGAATTTAAGATTTTTGGTTCTTCAGAAAAAAATCGTCCAGCAGAATTGCCCAGGTCTACGTATAAATGGTGAAACAACTTGGTTTCAAACTTCAAGCTCTCTACTTAATTTAGAGGAGGGTTGGCATTATTGCGTTCTTGCTCAAATGCAACTAAAGAGTCTTCTGATTAGATGGATGCTTCGATGCGATGCTGATGTTTAACCAGGGCCAGGGCACGGGCATTTGTCCAAATACCCCGCCCCACCCACATAACCCTCCAAACCATTCCCTTGTCCTTCCCTCCTCCTGCCAGCTAAAACACACATTGCCACTACGCAGCCCACATGGCTTAGCTTCCATTTTTACTTACTTTCTTATTTCTCTTTCCATCAATAAACAAATCGCCACAAAATCTACTGGCCCTCCATTCTCCATTAGAAGAGTAAAAAATATCTACCACCTTTCTATAAATTCCCGGGCGTCACCTCTATACCGATCCATTCCATCACAAACACCGGTATCCGGAACTGTTCCCACTCTCCCACTGCTTAAACCATCCCACCTAGGTGCTCGTGCTTTATACCTAGCTATGGCATCCAAGACCTCAGCATCAGTTGCTCTCTTCCTTGCTCTCAACCTGCTCTTCTTTGCTCTGGTTGGCGGCTGTGGCTGTGCGTGTGGTTTTTGCCCAAGCCCCCCGACCGCTGGCTACTGCCCCATGAACGCCCTGAAGCTAGGCGTGTGCGCCAACGTGCTCAACGGCCTCATCAACCTGAACCTCGGCAATCCATCGAAGAAGCCGTGCTGCACTCTCCTCCAAGGCCTCGCCGACCTCGACGTCGCACTCTGCCTCTGCACGGCACTCAAGGCCAACATCCTCGGCATTAACCTCAACATTCCTATCGACCTCAGCTTGCTCATCAACTACTGCGGAAAGAATGTCCCCACTGGCTTCCACTGCGCGTAAAGTGCTAGCTCACCACCTATACATCCTCTGGTCTCTCTGTCCGTGGTCTCCTTGCTTGCGTTGTTGCAGGTATAGATTGTTTGGGTCCTCTGAAAGTTTTTTCTTTTCTTTTTTCGTTTTATCCGGTTTGGTTTTGTTGATGTCAGGGTTGTAGCTGTAGTTGTTACTGTTGTTGATTTAGGAGCAGGGACTCTGAATAAGCCTGGTTCAACAACAAAAAGTTCATGTTATGTGTGGGAAATGGATCGAAGATTCTTAATTTAAAGCCAACAAGTGTAATCCGTGTTGGTGTTGCTTGTGGGGAGGATTTCGTGTTATGTTTAGGTGCTATGGGGTTAAACTTGGTTGTCTTTATTGTGTAATGCTTTCCGCATTTGGATAGTATGTGTATGTGAAGGCCTGCTTTGGTTTGGCACTTGTCATTGAGCTTTCCTCCTTGGAGAAGGTTGCAGATTGTCCGCGAACTTGCACTCCTGGTGGTAACATTTCAATTTAGTATTTAATTTTTACTCTTTTTTTCTCGGTATTAAGATTTGATTCTAATCACTATTTTCTTTTTAGTTGCTTCTTTTTTTTTTTGAGAAAACCGTTATATTATTATTTTGGTCGCCGCTCCTATGGTTTTTATTCTGCAGCAATTTCTTCTTATGCGTCACCACCAGTAAAATATGGTTTTGGAAAGATAAGGTAGAGTTTTGGAACATACGTGTACATTCCAAGGCCACACTCTCTGCTCAATCCTGAACACTCTTTTGAACTCGCTTCTCTGTCTGATGCATATTCACCTTACGTAGGCCATATACATACACACATGCATATATATATATATATATATATGCATGTGTGTATGTATATGACCTACGTACATACGGTAGAGTTTGGGAACATGCGTGCTTCATGACTCGCGTGTACGTTCCAAGGCCACTCTCTGCTCAATCCTGGGGACGCTTGTGAACTCGCTTCTCCGTCGAAGGCATATCCACCTTAAGTAGGTTATATACATATACATACATAAATATATATATATATATATATATATATATATATATATATATATATATATATATATATATATATATATATATATATATATATGTATGTATGTATGTATGTATGTATGTATTATGTTTACACATACATATATATGTATGTATGTATGTATGTATGTATGTATATATATATATATGTATGTATGTATATATATATATATATATATGTGTGTGTGTGTGTGTGTGAGAGAGAGAAAAGGGCAAAAAAATGAAGCAAAAGTACTTTCATTTGCGCACGGAGTTAAAAAAAAAAAAAAATTAAAGCTGGGTCACATCCCTCAACCTCCGAGAATCGGAATCGAACGCGAGTTAATTCCATTTAGAAGAGTTTCGTCCATAAACCAGAGCTCACATTAGCGTAAGGACAAGAAATATCATTTGATGATGTGATTTGATACCCACTCATTTATATGAGTCAGCTTTCCTCGGTCCTGGGGATCCCTGACACTATATTTACTTGGCCTTAGGAAGAATATCTAAGGGTGTTCACGTGATCTAGGGCTCACATGTCCTCCGTTGGGACGAGACATTGGAACTACATGGTCCTAAAATCATCGCCAACATCATTATTGCCACCGTCTTTTATACACCATCAAAAGAAGATGACCATTCTCCTATTCGGAACATTGGCAGATTGGATCAAAAGATCGGCGATTTTTAGATAGTGCATTTGTTTTGAAAGGCAAATAGGACAGCAAACTGAATCGCCTTCTTTATTGTTCGGTACTCCGGAGAGATCCTTTAAACGTCTGCATTAGATATACCTTCTTCATTGTACTTTTTACTTTCTCGTGATTTGGCAGGATGCACTCATGTTAGAGCTACATAAAATTTACCGTTTTAATCAAATAATAAAAAAAAGATGGGTTTAAGACAAATCCTTCCCTAATGATGGGAAGGTTAATTTAATTTGTGAAGATGTTGACCATCCTAACCAAAGCCAACCCAAAAAAACTTGATCATGCAATTATGGTTAGACGCTAGCTGGATTTTTTAAGTATGACCATTTTATCATGGCATATGTAATTAGCCCGAGCGTCTTATGCACCGAAGATGAATGTCCACCTCACCCTTTTCTTAGATAGGACTCTTAGAATAAGGTATATGTGCATTATATGCCATAATTATGCAATCAAGTAAACTTGTTTTTGTATGCTTGATGTGCCTCCACTTCATTGTGGTGTATTTATTGGCATAAAAATAACTTTAATAATTATTTTAAAACCATTATTTTAGCCATGACAAGTATCATAAATATCTATTTAGTCTATTATATAGGAGAAATTTTAGAGTCCACTTGGATTGATATATCATTTTGTATTTAGTCTTTCATTAAAAATTTTATTCTCATTCCTTGACATTGATGTCATTTTGTATTTTAGTTTGCATTATATCTCTGTGTGTGTCCCTGTGTCTGTGTGTGTCTGTCTTGTAGCTGTTCCATGCATCCTTTTCTTTTTTCTTGTTTCACAATCTCTTATCCATAAAATTTCAATATGCATGTAAGAATGGTTATATAACAAGCATATCATCTATGTATAGTTTAACTTGGTAGTATTGCACTATAACGATTTTTACACTGACATTTTTTTTTAAAAAAAATATGATTATCATTGATTTTTGATATATGTTGTTTCTACCTAAACATAATTAGAGTTTAGAATTTGGGAATAGAGCAAGATCTAAGGTGTTACATTTGCATCCACCCCAAATCAAGATCTTGGTGGCTGATTCAAGCTACTTCCTAGTGGTTCAATAATTAGAACCAGCGGAAGTCTGATGGGCCAGGAGCAGAACATGGGCGGTGGGCGTAAGGCCGGTTGGTGGCCGTGTGGACTCCACTGCGAGCGTTCGCAAACCCGTGACGAACCGGTCCCGGTGGATCCTAACGCTTCTCGGTCTTGTCAGTGCTTGGCTCGTCAGGAGGGTAAAGCTGCCAGGGACGCACAGCTAAAATTAGGAGTGGTACGGTTCAGTCCGTGACCGTCTCGCATAACTTGTTTTTTATAGGGATCTAAAGAGGGAAAAAAATAATTTTGATGTGACAGCCACTTTTTTTGACAAGCGTTTTTCAGCAAGTATAGCTTTTGCGATAAGTATTCTACGTTATCGCCCACGTTGGAGCTCCGCTAGGCACCAACACCATGCATGGCATGCCAATTATTACCTTGGAACCTCACAACCTCCCACCAAATAACGTAAACTATTAAAGATAATTAGGTGAAAACTGCTAAGATGGTAGAAACTTTTAGTGGTAAAAATTATCACTAAAAGTAATAAATTATTATTAAAATAGACTAGTGGCATAATAATAATAATAATAGTAATAACAATAATAATAATAATAATAATAATAATAATAATAATTTTTAACATACTAAAATGATCCGATCGGAGAGAAGAAAGAATTCTCTCAATTCGTTCAATTTAAATCTATCAAAATAAATTAAAAAAATAAAAAATATAAAAGTGAGATTATTTTTTTTATTGATGGTGATAAAATGGAGGCACATTACCACTATTTATAATAGTAAGGTTCGTTCTTGCATAATTAATATTGGATTCCACTTCTAGTTCCAATGAGACTCACTTTCCTAAAATAGGCATTACTAGTAGAAATAAATTTAATAAAATTAAAATTCTATAAGAGATAGATCTCGACTTGTGTATTAACTTGGCCTTCTGTTGCTCTACCTGATTCTTCTTGTATTAAAAGATACACTAGATTAAAATCTTTCCTGAAAAGGTAATTTTTGGTTTGACCGGCCTGTTTTAGAGCTTAAACGATGAAATTTAGGCATAATCACTAGAGTCGCAATCCCCTTTAGGAGTGACACTACATTGTAAAAATTAAAAAATTATCCGATTTCGAAATAAATATCATGTCAATCGAACATTGTGTGGCCAAATTATGGCATTCGAAAAATTGGCTTGCAATTTAGCTTTTCAATATGGTGGATCTTGTTTTTGGATCTTATCCAATATTACTTGTAGTGGCCAAAATAATCCATATCTAATCTAGTAATTCTTTTAGATCATTAAAGACACCATTTTTTTCCGACTAAAAAATAGTTGTCATGAAGATGAATATCTCTATTAAAATAGAAAATTTACCAGTCATATTAGGTCTATATATCTTTAAAAGCTATTATTCTACCGCTACGTACATGTAGACTACTCTTAGCAGACAAATATCATTTTGCTGCTATAAAAGTTGTCAATAAAACCCTCTTATCTTGTGGTAAAATTTGGGACTATTTTGGTATTGAATAATTTGATAAATATTTGCTATTATGGTCACGAGTTGAAAGGCCTATTCAAAGGTTCAGTAAAATGTACTTATTAAGTAGCATTTTGTCAATTGGTTGTCATTTCTTTTCTTACTTTTTAACAATGTAGGCATCTCTTCGAACCTCGTGGTATTTTCATTGTGCTTCTCTTTTTGGAGAAAACAGAGGGGAAATGCTAAGTTCCCCCAACCAAATTACTTTTATTGTATTTCTAAAAATACAACAATGATGATGACAATAATATTAATATAACATGATGATGATCATGTTAATGATGACAATGATAACTTTTTTGTTTCCAAAAATGTAGTTGTTGTTGGCCAACCCCCAGGTCTGAACTTACGATCTCTCGCTCGGAGAGGAAGGAATCAACTAGCAAAGTTGGCAACCATTGTTGCCAACGATGGTAATTAGCTTTGTATAAAATGTGGACAAGATTATGATATAGATACCTACGATGAATTCATTTATAATGAAAAAAAATGATTCATGAAGGAATACGATATGGAATCTACAAATTAACTGCCTAAACTATCATCGTGCATTGGATTGCAAAGAATAAAGAAATGCCTTAACTATAGCACTGTGACCTTTTTTTTTTTTTGCATTTTCACCAACAAAGGAAAAAAAATATCGAAAAATCATGGCATTTTGATTTTCCTAATAATACCTACCATCTATATCAAGTGTTGAAAATCGATAAAAATTCAAAAGGTCCTAAATGTAAGTCTGTCTATTTGGAACATATAGTATATATACCATGATAAATGATTTAAGTTATATGTTCATTCATAATTGAATGTTTGTAATAAAAATCTTATTACACATCATTTTTCAGAAATATAATGAAAAATATTGTTCACAAACATTATGAAATTTAAAACACACATATAGAGAGGGGTTTGCTACTTTGCACTCTAATAAGAGAAGGATGATTGTCCATGATTGTATCACATCTATAGGATATTCAAGATACAAATGGATGGATTTGATCGCCCTGCATTGTCTGAATTGATCTTCAGGTGGAATGTGCAACCGAAGCCGCATAAAATAATCTAAAACTTGTCAAGCCTTCCCCACATCCGCATACGTATCCTCTATCAAGTCAATCGAAACTTCAATATTTGAAATTAAACTCCTCACTTTCTAATCATGCAAACAGCCCTAATTTCGGGCTGTTTGTAAAGAAAGACTCCTTACATTTTTTGCAGCCAGCAGTCGCTTGATTGGTGTCCTCACTTCCGTCCGACCGAAGAGAAACCTATCTTTTACTATTTTAAGGTTAAAATTACCATAATGTCCTATTCACCTTAGAATAGCTAGAAAGAGATAATAAAAACATTGGTAGGTACGGAAAAGTATGAATATTTCGGCGATTAACTTACAAGTAGTAGTAATAGGAGAGAAATATTCACGAAACATTTCATTTTTTTGGGTAGAATATTGAATGATATCTATAAGGATTTATATACAATCCCAACTTCAGCTAGTCTTTTTGTATGAAGTTTTGGATTATTGCAAATGGTGTCAAAATGAATCCGGCTCATAATTTTGAGACAAATAAAACCAAACTGAATTCAAATAAAAATCATTGCAAGTCAGTACGCAAGCTAACAACCTTACAAATGATTTTGAGGCAAGAAATCATTGACACCATTGAAGCCAGCTCTCAGTCAAAGACACCCTAACCCTAAACCACCACATTATCACCAAATGCCGATCGAACCCTAACACAAGAAGCCACGCCACCCATTCCAACGTATCAAACTTGCTAGTTTTGTTTGTTTTTGTTTTCTTGATGCTAGCTAGCTGAGAGGGCAGACGTGACCCTGAGGAGGGTCCTTCCCGCAAGTGATGAGGACCTGGAGGGCCAGTGGGATATAAATGTCGAGGTTGAGCACCCTCAGCTTGATGGCGGTACAGAGGCACACTGCGGCCTCCAGCTCCAGCAAGCCCTGCAGCACCGGGCAGCACACGTTCTCCACCGGCTTGCCCAAACCAACGTGCACCAGACCGCCCAAGACGTCGAGACACAGCCCCAGTTTGAGAATGTCGAACGAGCACCTGGCCGGAGGTGTACCCATCCACGGAAGGCCGCTGCCGCCCTCGGATGGAGGTGGAAGCAGCATTCTAGGTGGCTTCTTTGTGGATGGAGACCATGGGAACGTCGGGCGGGAGCACGAGTTGCAGGCGAATGCCGCCGGCAATGCAATGGACGTGAGGGCCATGGATAGGAGCAGTGCTGCCTTGGTTCTGGAAGCCATGAAGATAGCGTCTTAAGGATGGGAGGAATGCATCACTGTAGGTGGATTTATAATGAGTTCTGAGCCCAACCCGTGAACTACTCTTTTCCAGTTATCTAGTTCTTTCCGCCTTTCTTTTTAATTTGAACTTGTCTCGAAAAATAAGTGTTTCAGTGAAGGGTATGATAATGGCATTGGGTATGTGGATCTCCATGGCACCCAGTTCTCCTCACGGATGTCTATACTCTCTCTCTCTCTCTCTCTGTGCCTGATTCTGATCGACTGCACGTGTACGTTTGTGTCACGGTTTTCCTACTCTGAGGCTTAATTTGGATTTTCTGTTGTTGGGTTGAGATTTCTTAGTTTCATTGCCTCAACATGCATTTAGGCTTGAGAAATTCTGTTGAGACCGAGTCCAACTTGACCCCAAGATGTTTAGAATCTAGCTAGTTTCGAAGTGCAAGATTTAGACCTAGTATTCAATATGTCAGATATTATCATTCTAATGCCGAGCCTCATTGCAGGTCAAGTGTACGTGGCACAATTCTAATAGTCAGGGACTGACTTTAGTGCAGTGTTTTGTTGATCAAGGTTGTTCGAGTTTGGAAGGATGAGGTCCGATACTGGGAGATCCACACCCAATCCACCTGGCGTAATATTCTATATAAAGAACCATTGCATGCACCCATGGCTCTAACTTCAGGTGTGGGTTGTCGGTCTGAATCGGATCCGTGTGGTTCAAATTGTAGTCTATCCAATCCAGTTGCACCACTTTTTGAGAGCATATTGGTGATTGGTATTTTATTAAAAAAAAAGTTTTAAATTTCTTGAGAATAGATTACCGGGGGAAGAAAAGTAGACATCAGGGCACTTCAGCTCTACCCTTCCGGCAAGTTGGTAAATCCTCTCGTATTTTGTCGCGGCGAAAGACAGAGAAAAAGACAGTGTCCGGCTGTCAGTGGGTAGAAGTATGGGTCCGCAGTTTTAAATTCGGGGTCAGTGTTATAAGATATGGTTCAGTACCCGAAGGAAACACGTGAATCCCTTTCGTTTTGTAAGCGGCGGTGGTGTGTACTCACCAAAAGAATAATTGGGAAGTACTAAACCTGAGAATTCTGTAGCTTTTTATTTATCAGAGAGACAACATCCTGTGGGGATCTTTTTATATGTAGACTTGGCATCTTAATGGCGTTTGACTGGATTTGTTTGTACTCAGCCCGTAACGCATCACGGTGTGACAAATCCATGGGAGGGAACCCGGTTTGCCCGAAGGAGGTTTTGGTAGCTAGGAGCTAAGGTACAAAGGAATCAGCATCCGATGCATTGGAACATGAATCAGGTGGAGCTTCCAGTTTGTCAGGTATCATACGTATTTCAAGCATGGAGCAACTTGCACTGCTCACTATGATTTATTGAAGCACGATAAAAATTTGGGACCTTCAATTAATTCGGAGAATACCACAACAAATTGCTGGCTAGGTATCCCAGGTTCATGTGCCAGCCCGCAGCATCACTGGAGGATGCTGCGCTTCTATGGAGGATGGCCATCATGAAAAAAACCATCATCATAAGCAACATGCAATATGTTTGATACAGTATGTGCTCATGAACTAACTTATTTAACGCCATCTATTTTCAGATGGTGGTCATCCAAAACTGCATGATACTCTAAAATGTCATACATGCATGGCAGAGGATCCGTGCTCCTCTTTTAGAGCTCGTTTGGTTCGCGGAAAAAAAAGAAGAAAAGTGTGGTCAACGAAAAAGTAAAAAGATGTCTCTTGTTTGGTTGGAGTTTTCAGAAGAGAGAGACAGAAAAGTTGTATTCCTGTGGGAATATAATTTCTACGTTTCATGGAAAAGTTTTTCCCATGAAAAATATTGGAAAGTTACTTTCCTGTGAGCCGGAAATCGAAACATTTTTATTTTTTTTCCAAAAAGACCCTTCAGCTATCACCGAGCATTAAAGATCTAATTTTTATTAAGGATATAATAAAAATTATACATAACTTTTTCATAAAAGTGGATGATCAACCAAACATAAACATTCTAGAAATCTGTCACTTTGCATGGTTAATCAAATATGCCAAAAGTATTTTCTCAGACATTCTCTTTCCAAAAATTATATTCCTATAAGAAAAAATACTTTTCGCGAACCAAACGAGCCCTTAGAGAAAAAATATTGCCAGATACAGAATTGCAAACTCTCGTGTTAAGCATGATTCTTATCTCTATGCTTCAAGAATTGTAAACAAGGTCATCCATATCTTTGCCTATGATTCACATCTATTGTTCTACGTGAGACTGGTAGTCTTATGAATCTGTTCTTTGCTGTTTTCTATCATAAGTGTACTATAACTCTTTCTGAAAGTGATTGTTAATAAAAAGTGGCCTTTGGAATAAATTTATGGAAAACGTTCTGCCATCAAATTTATATTTGAAATTAATTTACCTTGATCCATTATGAAAGTCTATCAGCTTTCTTGGAACCTTAAAATTTTAACTCTTGGATATAAAATCAAAAAATCAGTTGGGTTAAGAATAATAGTTAAAAAGAAAATGTTGCAAGAAATAAAAAAAGAAAAGCATTAACATGAGAAAACATTGTTGTTTGCCGGGACAAATTTCAACCTCTTTTTGTCATCACCATCCATAGTCGGATCTAGGCCAAAACGCCAGGTCCACGGTTCCCTGGCAGCTTGCTAAAACCAGCACGAGGGACAACCCCAATGGTCCAATACATCCATTCTACGGGATCTTTTTTGATGACACGATTGGACAAAGATTTAATTGCTGAAAAGGAAAGTAAAATTTAAAAATAAAATATGATCTATGTTGGTCTACTATGCCCATGTTTTTTTTTTCTTTTTGGCTTAGAAAAATTGAAAGGGGGTGAAAGGGACAAGCCCACCCCCGCGTAGCAGCCTCCATCGTGCCAGAAGAATGTTCGATGCAGGCAAAAATGATCATGTGTTAGGTATCCCGGCCGGTTTTAGCTATGCCCATGTATTCACTGGTTATGTGGTAAATCTTATCATGTTTGTTTTACTCGGCGCTACTTTTTGACAAATTTCATGAGATGCTGAGTAAAAATATCCTCTTCTTGTTTCCTCTTTTGTACATGGGCACATTAATCTCCATTACACAATAAGCCATGCAGTTATATTTGACATTACCAGATTTGCCACATTTCTTCAGGCCAAATGGCATTCCTCTCGTTTACCCTGACCAATGTCAAGTCTATCCAGGGCAACGCATAGATATCCATAATAAATATTTTATCAATTTATTGAAAGTAGATGTATAGCATGTGGATATTGTCATAGCAGAAAGATTACTCTGAATGTCACGAATTCGAAATATAGAAACAACTCTCTACATGCACAATCAATCATTTAAAAAGGTAGCAGTTGAATTATTTACATCAAAAACTTGGAAAAAACAGCAACTTGAAAGGTTCGAATATAAAATGTTCTCTAAACGGAGGGTTGCAATCTATACACTGTGGGCCGATTTGTAGAGAGGGTACTTTACAAATGAATTCCACCAATTCCAGCATGCGGGGTGTTAAGACTGAGCAGTATTTAGGGGAGGGCCATCTCCTATTGTATGGCCCATCGCCTACATGCCTTGGTCGTTCTAAAGTAGCTCCACACTAAACTGAAACTAATACCCTTGGCCCTCACAACTCAAACAAAATTTAATCACACATCACAATCAAATGCCTCTTTCTTCTTTTCTTTTTTTATTTTTTTTTTTTGTTGATACAACGGCGGCTAACACTCAATAGTTGTAAATACAGCCAACAAGATCAGAAAATAAAAGACTAAATAAAGGCATAGGCACTGAACCGTGGCCCGTCCAAATGAAACTCCAGTGGCCCGTCCAAAGTGATGGGCTACATAAGAGACAACTAACCAGCATGAATAAACGTGGAGAATGGGCTGATTCCCTCCCACATCACAATCCAATTACCATATTACCCTCAACGTTTTCCATCCACTCTTAATTCTCGAGTACATAATAAAATAGGAGAGCTATTTTGTCTCTGATAAAAGACAAATCATCACAAAATCTAAAATGATATTCTCTCCACTGATTCTTCCAACAAAACACTGGAACACGCTTATCTTCTGGAATAAAATCCATCACGTTTACAGTGCTCGATAACTTTTTCTTATTCCCCCAAATTTATTCCACAAAAGCTGGTGAAGCGTTGTGCACCCTTTCCTTTGCTTCATTATGAGGCCCGCATCACAATGAGAGCAAAACCAGACCAGCTTCTTAAGTGACATTCTTCTGAACTATAATAGCATTAATCAAAGTAGAAAGTAACAGAATAATGGACTCCAACAAGTACAATTAAAAAGCCGGTCAGTCCAGGAAGCAGCACAGGGGTATATAAGTTATTAAATTGTACATGCGCAGAAAAGCATAAAACCTGATTTTGTGTAGAATGGATTTTGTGAGAGAGTAGAGAATTCGTGTTTCCTTTCAAAACCATTTTTTAGGTTTCATAACGTATTAGTTTTTCCAAACAAGGTTCCCCAATCAAATCATAAGAACAAATGTTTTCACTAAACTCATTTATTATGGATCATGTGAGGCCTGCTTTCAAAAAATTTGACATCGAAAACAACCCCTAATCACCGTGATGTATGTTCAATCCACCCTCTTGGGAATAAAACGCAGTCTCACCAATTGCTAGGAAGCATCCTCTTGATGAGAAGAGGATGTAGGGAATGCAATTCTTATAATCCAAAAATGTAATAAATTGATATCATGGAAAAACGTAGCCAAAAAGAATAATCAGATCCAAAGTGCCAATTGCAATCTGAGATCACTTCCATGCTGCTGGATTGTATGAGAGATTTTATAGAAATGAGAAACCTTTTTGACAAATTTCATAACCAGAAAAAAGAAATGCACAAGATCATCTCATCAAGACAAGGAGAAACCAGAGCATAACAAACCAAGCATCGCACATAATCCATTATTTCTTCTCTTTCAGTTCGCAGCGAACACCTGTAAACAGGCAGTATCAGCACAGCATCAGGTACTGAACCGAACCGTTCATGGACTGCTCCTATGGCTCTTCGCCAAGTTCCACCCGCAGGTTGTCATATGGATAGACTTTTGGTGTCTGGAAGCACAAAGAGAACATCAGAACATAACTTCAGCAAAATTTCACCAAGTGTCTCCATGGCAGGCTAGGAAACTCCCCAACCAGAACTCAATATCCTCTTGCCAAATGAGTAGCATGCAAGGTAATCAGAAATTTCCTCTCGTCATAACTTAGACCATGAGAAGTCTATATAAATCAAAAATTACTATTTCTGAAAACTTCTCACCCATTAAGTGTGCCCATATTTTTTCAGTAGCATGAATGAAATCCAGGATTTAAAAGCATCTAAATCAGTTGAATTTTTCTTGAAATGGACTTCAGCAAACCTTCTTGTAATTTGAAATGGAATATCATGCATCCAAGCTCGATAAATTGAGTTATACCCTACGAAATCATGGTTTCAGAGTTCAAAACATGTATTCTGCTCACAAATACCAATTTTACAGCCTTGAATCAGGATAAGAATTTTATTCAGCTAACCATATGTTTAACTTGGAGGTACAAACATAATAAAAGAAGAAAATATAAAACCAAAAACCAGCAGATCAGAAGATAAAAACAATTTGACAAAATTATCTATAGGATGAGGACATAGCAGATGCTTGGATCTTTTCATTGTTCTTGCAGCTCCAGCAATAAGCAAGTGTAATTATAAATTTATCATGATTGGTACAACAGAATTTTTTGTTACATATTAGTGATATTCCCAGAGATGGTATAATGCTTCTATTTGTTGTTAAAGTTCTTGTAACCAATTTAGCAACTGCTCCTGCATATAAAGATGGATTCATTATAGCCTTCCAAAATTACAAGCGGGATTCGACTAGTGCATAAGATAGCTGTGAGATATCTGTCCTACTTGACATGTGATGTTCAAACATCCCACCAAGCAGGAAGCTTGATTGGAGGTCAGCAATCATTGAATTGATATGTGAGATGGCCAATAATAGATGGTGAAGGTTATGTAAAAGATGAAGCACCTCAATAAGTCCTTAGCCCCAAGACACAATATAAGATGTGCTAAGATGCAACTGCATAGTGGGGGCACGGGGTCAGGTCAGATCTGGTACAGGTCAGCTTGGCCTCCGCTATCAAGTATCGAGCACTAAACAACTGACTCAAACCTGATTCAACCAACCAACAAGCATAACTTCCTTGGGCTGAACATGCTGGTGGGTTAAAGAGGCCAAGCCAAACCCAACCTAGAAGAGAGAAGGAAATAGAAGAGGAAAAAAGAAAATTGGAAAAGTAGAAGCAGAGGAAGACAACGTTAATGGCTGGCAAAATTGGAAAAGCAGAAGCAGAGGAAGACAATGTTAATAGCTGGCAGCAATACAGCAACTGGCAAGGAAATGCAAAGGCCGAGTGTCGGTGCAGTGATGAGTGGCCAGAATAATGATTGCTGGTGGGGTCATATCATGGGGATGACTAATGATGAAACCAAATGATAGTCAAGCACGGTGACAGGAGTAAGCATCATGCAGGACAACGGGGCAGCAGCCAGAGATAAGGAGAGGGTGAAGGGAAATTTGGGGGTGGAAGGAATTAGAATAGGATGTGAGGAGGAGATTAAGGAGAAAGGGGAGAGGGCGGTATGAGAGGAGATTGCTGGGGGGGAAGGGGGTGGGAATGATAGGCTCAAAGCAACATCAGAGGAGATGGGCTTGATAATTAGAGTTGGGATATATATAGTTTATATAGTTTTCAATATATTATGCAATATATTATAAAATCAAAAGTTTTAAAAGGTTATGACCTGTCGAGGTCCAGATCCTTGGGTGAAAATACAGCCTAACCAACTAGCAGTTAAGATTTGCAGGAATCATACCCAATCTGGGAACTCAATCAATTTAGTTAGACAGCTCAGGTTGGGCAAATAGGTTCTAGCCATGTTTGTCACACTTCAATTTCAAAAGCCAGGTGCAGAAGACAATTTGGCATGGTGATTTGTCAAGCATAGATTGTTACATCTGAAAATTCTAATCAATCTTTTAGTGGTACGAAAAGTGTGTGCCAATGGAAAGAGAAAGTTTGCTTGAAAGAATACAAGGCATATACAGACCCAGAAAGAGAAAAAGCTGTTCTTGTAGACCCATATAGAACAGACAACCCACATATTTATAAACATGGAAATTAAATTACCTGATGAAATATCCCCCTAGTAATATATGCTGGTGAAATTAACATACCATATTTTCTTCTAGGTGTCAGATAGCATACTTAGTGTAGCAACAACTTGCAGAGCAAGGTTTGTTTTAGGTAATCTCTAAGTCATAGAAATACGGGACTTGGATGGGACAGATCTTCTTCAAGTATCTCTCAATGAATTTATGCTTCAATGCCATGGAAAGATCCAAAGTATTTATCACTAAGTCCATTGTTACAATACTGATAAATACAAAATTATCTAGTAGGCATTGCCAGAGAATAATGAAGTTGGAATGCAAAGGTTGATAATAGAGAAATAAGTTTTATTCTAGAACTTCAGATCGAATATGATGGGCATGGTTTGTATCGGTACAAGCATACATAACCATGATCCAAAGTGGCAATGGATGAGTATAGGAGCATTTGTTTTAGATTTTAATCAAACTATAACAAGATATAAATGCTCAGATAAACCAATGGAGTTGTAGGTCTTTTTAAATGCAATGTGATGAGCGAAGCAACAAGGATCACAATACAATAGGTTAAATCTGATCCATTATTCACAACAGAAACATTGAGCAGATTTTGTTTTTTTACAATTTCTTAACATCAAATCTATTTTTCAGAAAACACAATATTATGCATGTTCTACAAGAGTTGAATGTGACAACAGACCATTAGACAGTAATAGACCACATTCTTTATACAAACAGAGTGTGGGCAAAGAATTTCCATAGAAGCAACTCTCCCTTGACCAGAGAGATTGCTCACTGTGGTGTTCTATCAACCATCAAAAGTGTCAAGCGTTGAACACTAGAAAGAAAATTGCTCACCGTGCTTTTTGAAGGATGTTGTTCAGTGTATTTGACGAATACATAGGGACCATTAGAATGAATATCTCCACTAGGTTGTTGAACTGGTCTCCTCCTCTATCAAGATGTTTTAAGTTGAACTCTAATGCATCTTCAAAGGGTGAGGACTTGGAAAATTGCATCGCTTCTTAAAGATGCAAATTAAAACCCAAAAGAACATGGCAAGGACACTTTGGGGGCTAAAAATAGAGTTGTCTAGGGATCCATTAGGTTCTAATATAGCAGTATTATATATTCAGGGAGGTTCATGTTCCCTATTTGCGTTCAAAACATGCCGGAAGGAATTTGTTGATGATGCACTCATTCAAGGAGGTTAAGAAAACTTGCTGATGGTGCAGTTCGAGAAAGTTAAGGTTACAAACATTCTAAGCGAAGGTAACCATTCGGAGATTGGTTATAACATGGGACCAGTAAAGATGTTAATCTTTCTTTCCTTTTCTCTTTTTTTTTTTTTTTTTTGAGGTAATCCTTTTGATTTCAGCCGATGGAACTCGTTGTTAGAAATATGTTCTGTATGTACCGTCACTGAATCTAGATATGATTTGAATGAATAATATGGAATGGTCTAAAAGGGGGAAAATATGACAACAAAATGGAATTGATACTGTCAAACTTCAAAAGAAAGAAAGAAAGAAAGGGTACTCACATAGGGAACCTTTGATGCTTTGTCATTCCACACGGCTAGCAAACCGATCGTAGCGAAAATGCCCAGCCCTCCGCACAGCCAAGCCAATGCCTCATACTGTGCGCGACAGAAGAGAATTCAACAAAAAATTCGATGATCCATTCAAACATGTCAACGAAAAACCCAAAAGGGCAACAGGAATCAAAACCCTAACATTCAGATAACGAGCATTACCTTCCCGATAGTGGGGGCGAGGCGATCTATGCAGGGCTCCGGGTATGGGGTGCCATTATCCCAAACAAGCTCGTCGTGAACTGGGAGCTGAATCCAGAAGATAAGCAAACAAGCACAAGAAGAAGAAGAATAAAGCGGGGGTCATATAGGGTTCACAGTTATTCCCTTCCAACCAATCTGAGAGAAAGAAGAGCGAGGAATCAGAAGAGGGATCGATTACGGGCTTGTCGGGGACGATGTGCTTGCCGACGGGGAGGCCCATGCCGGAGCGGTTGCGGAGGGAGGAGCCCAGGGATCGCCCCACCACGCCGTGGCCTCCCATAATCCGAGATCCTACGCTGCTTAATCTCCCGGCCATTGCTCCTTCTTCTTCTTTTTTGAAAAAAAAATCCTTCTCTCTTCTATCTCGCTGCTTCTGCTTATCCGGGAGGAAAGGAAACGGGAATCCTCCTCGTCTCGGTGGTTTGCCGTCGTTACGAGTGAGAGAGTCGGATGGATGACTCATGATGGGCGTCATCGCGAACGCCCTTTATCCCGTTCGTTTCCGTTTCATCGGACGGTGCGCGTTGGTGCAACACAAGCATTGTGTCTCCACGTACTCATGCATGGGGCACGCCTCCCTTCCGCCGTACCTTTTCATCGAAGCAGTCTCCATTGCCACCCACTTAAGAAATATCATATGGATAGAGCAGCTAAGAACCCAAAAATCTTCTTTGTGAGTAGGCTTCATGGTTGTTCGTCTTGATAACAAAGATGATGGCCATGCTAAACTTTATTCCTAACTATTTAATGAGTCTATTTTATAGCCAGTTATTGGGGTTTATTTGGCACTTGAGAGCTTGAAAAGCCAGATAACAAGATCTCTTCTTGTTAAGCTATGGACTTACTTGACATCTTTTGAAGCAATGCATACTTCAAAAATCTGTGAACTCGATATCCTCGCTCTCTAATTAAGCTAAAAGATCTCATGGCATGCGTTTTGTGGAAAAGGGTGTTTAAACTTTATTCTACCTGTTTGTTGACAGTCTCCCATGTTAGTGACTTAAAGCAACAGTCAGCTTTGCTAGGAAAGAACCTTTTTGATCGCCTGATTAATGATTTGGGGTTATATTTCAGGTAATTTGAAGGGAGCAATGGCAATATATTTCAGGTAGTATTGGATGAAGCAATGGCAAAATTGGACCCAGATTTCTTCTGGTTGGGGGACGGTGAAACTTTTTGATCTCCAGCTTGGGATTAGACCTTTCCAAAGGCCGGGTCGGGTCAAACCCGGACCGGGCTTTGCCCAAAGGTAGAAAACTTCAGTTACGCCACGGCTAGGCTCGACTGGCCTTTGAGCCTATGTTCTACAACTGAGCTCGCCTCTGCACGGGCTTCAAGCTTCAAATTTCATGACCATTTTTTAATTTTTTAAGATACAAAAATACTAAAAATATTTTAAAATATTTTTAAAAAAAATACTAAATGTGAATAGTTAATTATTGCCGCCAATTTTAGAATATATTTATTATCCCATCAAGTTTCCATATTAACAACAATTATCAGTTAAATCTACAAATATATCAAATATAAATAAAAAAGGGCTGGGCTGGGCTTGGGCCTGGCTTTAATCCGATGTCCAAGCCTGACACAGTTATTAAACGGATCTATATTCCAGACCGAGCCATGCCCGCTGGGCCTAACATTTTTCGCTCCAGCCGTCCAAAAAGCTTTGGGCTTAGTGGGCCCGTTGGACTACCCGGCCGTGAACAAGTCATGAAACGGACATCCACCCCATGTGCCGCCGTGTGATCTTGACCGTCGGATTCAGCAGGAAACACCGTTGTCGGTTTTGCTTCTGGATTCGGAGGAGGGATGTTTGTCTTTTTTCTGAAGCACGCATTTCTTTTATCACATTCATATGCTCCTCATGCATTTGTTCGTGGTTTCAGTTCGAGGAATCGATTGCTATTAATTTAATGTGACTTTAGAGGGGGCAGTCTTGGGAAGCATGAGATCGCTGTCCCCGGATGGACTTGGAATATGGAGGTTTAATGGAACACCTCTAATTTGTCCCCCAACTGCAGATGGGTTTTCTGGGTTTTTAAAGAGAAAAGCCCATGGTCATGTATAAAATTAGGTATTTAGTTACGTGGTTTTTAACGAAAAAGTCAACTCCGGCAGCAGAGACACGATGGCGGATAGTTGCAATCTTTTTTTCCAATCTTTCCACCATATGAATATGAATGCTATTTTTATCTTATCAAGCGTGCCAGAAAAGGATACCTCTGCTCGGAATTAATAAAATTCAACCATGGTTATAACCAGGATGGAAAAAAAACAAGATTGGCTGGAGTAACATCCTTTGTTATGATCAGGCATCACAATAACCTTGATGGCCCTTGAGATTTCTATTTCCATAAAATAAATTAATGCGGTGTTTGGTTCGCGACCAGAATTAGAATTGAATTGAAAATCATAATGGCATGTTCGGTTCATGGCTGAAATTGGAATCAAAATGTAATTTGCATACTAAAAAAGTGTAGTAATTAAATTTTGAAGATTACAGAATTTTTTATTTTTTTAAAAAATCAAAATGAGAACAAAATTTTTTTTGACCAACTAGCTAGAATAAGAGTTACCCGTTCATATTCCTCTCTCTCCAAATCAAATATGCCATAAAATTTTGAGGTAAATTAAAAAAAATTAAAATAATAATTGGCTCCGGCATGGTTCAACATTGAGTGCAATATGGCTGAAACTTTGAGATTGTTGGCCGGTGATTTGATGGTTCCTAATCGCACGCGGACATGTCCCTTCCGAAAAATATATCACATGTGAGCATATTCGTTGATGATTAGATGAAGGAAGAAATTTCTCGAGCAGCTTTGGATGCAAAATAATTAGAGGATATCCCTCGCCATCACTTATTCTACGAGATATTTTTTTTACACCTCCGAAATAGAGTAATGCCACGGGCGCGGGGATATTCCCTCACCTCATAAATCTATTCCACCTGATGGTCGGATAGATTTATGATTGTAGACTTGGGGAAAATCCTATTATTGCCGAGGTAAAAAAAGGGGAACAAAGGCCTTTGCCATGCCCGGTGTATGTTACAGGTCAGATCTATCATCCTGGAGGGTGATTCTACTACCGTTATCAGTTAGATTCAGGGGGATCCTAAGGGTGACGGTAGCGACCATCACTTGCTCCGGGACATTTAGGCTATGGTGATGGATGGATGGGCCTTTCAGGTCAAGCATATTTACCGTGAAGCCAATGGTGCGGCGAATTGGGTGGCTGCGTATATAACTAATCATTCCGAAGGCACCTTGTGGACTGGAGATGGAGAGCTGCCTTTGGCACTCCGAGGTATCCTATTTTTTGACTTTATTGGGTGTATCCGTACCCATCAGGTATGATCCACCCGCATTAGCAAAAAAAAAAGGAACAAATTTCTACCTTAAATATTTAATGACAATATTTTTCTAGACAAAGATCCATTTGTGCAGGGCGAGTAGGGTGGAAGTGATTCTTCTAATTGTCATAAAATAACAACTCCATACTTAGCCAGTCTTTTTGGGTGGGTCTCCGGAAATAAAAATCCAACTATGCACAACCTCCTTCTATTGAAGAGCGAAGAGGAAACAACGCCATTGAAGTTGATATTTGGAGATGAGGAGTTCTTCATTGTATTGTGTGAGGCCAATAGAGTGGCGGACTGAGCGGCTGCATATGTAGCGAGTAGGGCTGTCAACGAGCCGAGCCGAGCCCGAGCCACAGCAGGCTCGGCTCGGCTCGTTCCATAAAAATCTAGGCTCGGGCTCGGTACCGAGCCCTGTACTGGGCTCGGGCTCGGGCTCGCCTAGCACAGCCCCGGCTCGGGCTCGAGCTCGTGAGGCTCGTTTGCCCGAGCCCGAGCCTGCCCCGGCGGCCGGCGCCCCATCTCTCATTCATCGGAGGACGGGAGGAGAGAAGAACGAAGGAAATAAATAAAAAAAGAAAGAAGAGAAGAAAGAAGGGGGCGGCCGCGAGCACCACCGGCACAGGCGTCGGCCGCGGGTCGACCGCAGGCGCTGTCAGAAACTAAAGTCCATCTGAGCGCCCTCAGAGAGAAATCGAAGCGCCAGAAAATACAAGAAAGAGCAGATCCAGAGGGATTCTTTAAAGAAGGGGGTGGGTTCAAGAACTGACCGCATCGGAAGAGTTATCAGAGTCCATATCGGGGCGGAGGCGCTGGTACAGCTGGGGGCTCCGGTAGATGGAGCCAGGAGCGGGGCGGGAGATGATGCGGGGAACGCCCTCGAGGGAGACGGTGCCCATATAGAAGAGCATCCCGGCGACGTACAGGAGCGGCGCGAAGAGGAAGATGGCCTGCCGCCGGAGGAGGAGCGATAGTACCATCCACGCCAACCGCTGCAGAAGGGTCCGCGGCGCCTGGAGGGCCCGTCCGGAGGCGGACTTGGAGGGACCTCGATGCAGAAACGGCCGGATGGGGCGGCGGCGCTTCACGCTTGTTGCCTTCCCCGCCGGGGGCGACGGCATCGGGGGCGGAGAAGGGAAAGGAGGTTGCGACGAAGCTTCTCGGAGAGCTGGATCGGGTGTACGGCGTCGTCATCGTCGTCGGAGGGGAGGGGGCATCGGCTTCGAGCTTGGGGGCGAGCTGGCGAGGAGAACGGAGAAGCAAGGAGGGCTAGGGCTAGGGAATGTTCTGGAGAAACCAAGAAGAAAGAAATTAAAGAAATTAAAAATGGGTTAACGGGTTGGGTTCGGTTAATGGGTTGAGTCCGAATCCGAATCAATTCAATTCGATTTAAGGATTTGGGTTAGCTCGGGTTGGGTCTGATCTAAATCCAACTGGGTTCAATTAGATTAGGATTGAAATTGATTGAGCCAAATAAAATTTAATTGGGTTGAGTCCAAATTTAATTGGGACCCAATTAAATTGTTAATTGGGCTGAGCCCTCATTTGGGCTCGTTTGGGCTCGTGAGCTGCTCGGGCTCGAGCTCGGGCTCGGGCTCGGATTTAAACGGGCCTCATTTTAGGCTCGGGCTCGGGCTCGTTTGACTAACGAGCCGAGCCCGAGCCGGGCTTTTACCGAGCCGGGCCCGAGCCAAGCCCGAGTAGCTCGGCCCGTTGACAGCCCTAGTAGCGAGCCATTCAGAATGCATCCTGGGGGCTGGAAAGGGAGAGTTGTCTAAAGTACTTTAGGACCAGTTATTTGCCAATTTTATTGGATGTATTTGTTCTTATGATGTATGAAATACCCATTTTTGGAGAGAGAGAGAGAGAGAGAGAGAGAGAGAGAGAGAGAGAGAGAGTACTCCGTTGGACCCTAGGGATTCAAGTCAACGGGAAATATATTAGGAGCAGGCAAAAGCTTTTCTCATGCCTTTTCTGTTGGGCCCACCAATACTTCACAAAGGCTACCACCATATGATTCACACCTCCATTAATGCCATCCTTATTTCTCGTATCTTAGCATGTGCTCTTATGGTCCATGCTAGGGTTCAAACCGAGGCCGCCGGTATTCAGAATTTTATCAATTGGACCAGTTAGTAAACTCGGATCGTTGCAACAAGTTCAGAAAGGTGATGAAAAATCTCTGCTTGCTAGGAAGTTGTATCAAAAACCTAGGGTTAAATTTCAACTTAATTTATTGTAAGTTATGCAAGAGTGTTACTCTATTGTGTAGCTCAGAATTACCTGTTTGCCTTGTACCGTTCCTTATTTTATTTTATTTTTGTTGGAAATCGAGTCCTAAGATTCTCAATTAATAAAAACAGAAAACAGGAAGTTCTTTTATATATGCACAACGGGAGGGTAAATAAACAGGCGAAGTCCACATCGGAGGCAACAAGTCGAGTGCTCCGTGGCTGCTGGCTTTATTGTTGGCATTCAATTTGACTATGGCCCACACAACTGAGTTCATGCCATGGTTGGTGGCCGAAAAATACATAATTTTTTAAATATTTAATTTTTTAATTTATAATAATTTAGTGACGACCATTCTATTATAGAATTTAATGATGAAAACCATCAGAAAATTTAGTTACACATATTTTTGTAATTAAATCAGTAACAAAAGTTTCGGTCATAAATTTTATATTAATAAGTGAAAATACCGAAATTTTCGATACCATACACCGTGTTTTCTGGTTGTGGAAGTTAAGAAGCGGAACATTCCTGCTACCAAAAGTCCTGTAATCCCATGTGGGAAGGGACCCAGTGGAACAAGGACCGAACCGAAAGTGCCAAGAGCTAACAGATAACTGCCTGCTTCATTTATGAGCAATCCAACTGCCAAATTCTACAACCATATCTATAGACCCGCGCGCACCTTCTATGCTTCTTCCAATACTTAATCTGATGTTTACTACGATCATCTAACAACTAAACACTATTGTCTTATGTAAGAACCTCATTCATCAAATGTTGGCAACTTTCTCCTGCGACACGTTCTATACTTCTTCCCATACTTAATCTGATGTTTATTAATATCATCTAACAACTAAAGACTATTGTCTTATGAAGGAACCTCATTCGTCAAAAGTTGGCAACTTAATTTCTCCTGCAACCTGATTTCTAATTAGCTGTATAAGTGGTGGTAGAACGACCGCCTGGGTTTCTATTTGTTGTGAATCGATAGTCCTCGTTGGGGCTTTGGGTAGTCCATGGTTAGCAGGTCCGAGACGGCTCTCATTTCGCTAGCTGAGCTCTACGGTTACTTTATAATTAGACTCGTATTCTAGCAATAAGCGCACTCCCGATCTCACCTACACAACAAAGAGATCATAGCATGTCACGATCTCTCTCTTGAATCTCCAATCTAAATTACCTATAATGTTTTTAAAATTAAAAAAAAATTAATGACCAAATTTCTGCTACAGTAGATGAACTTCGCATGCACGAAGTGCATGCACGCACTGACCATTTGCATGCCCTTTCCACCTTCAATAGGAGGACATGGTGCAGGAAGTGGGCAATGAGTCCCGAGTTTCTCACCACTAACTATCAACACTGCTCCCCACACCCATCTAAAACTACAAGAAAAATTATGTGCAACTTACCACTGGTCGAGTTCGTGGCAATCCAGCATGAGAGGAAGGCATTAGAACCTCACTTCCTGCACATCCCATCACTATCAATAATCCTGAACTAAGCATCATGTTATGAAGAGAAGGGTGTAGAGCAAAAAAATATGCAAGATAATATTGAGAAAATGAAGCAATAGAGGGAAGATCTTTTTACCCAAGCAATATATATCTGTAGTACACTGATAAGAGAACCAGGTCATAGCAACGAGCAAAATGCATATAGCCTGTGATACCTAACTAATTTTAAACATCTAAAGAGAAGGTAGGAAGAGGACAGCGAGAGAGGGCTTCAGTTGTGAGATGGGGGATGTGTTCTAGGGCCCATATAATCCAAATTGAACCCTGGATTTTCGCGAGGCACACGCCATGAAACCTTAGCCAGCGATGGGATTCGAACAGCATCTGATACTGCATCTCTCTTTGGCTCGACAACCTTCATAGGAGCCTCCAAGCCTTTCGGCCTTTCCATGGTTGCACTGCTCCGAATCTCTTCCTCTGATGATGCTGGCTTCAGTGGGGCTGAAGTCTTGTCGTCGAGCTTCGCGACTGCAGCATCCTGAAAAGGAATGAAAGGTTAGAAAGAGATCAGGACAAGGCCATGTAGTCTTTCCACACAAAGGTGGCAAAGGTGTTGCACCAACCTTCCTTGAGTGATGGAAAGCTCTGCTGAAATCTTTGTCATGAACACTTGGATGACGGCCATCGCATGCACTGATAAAAACAGATAGTAGGAGAATGAAGAGAAGAAGAGAAGGCATGGTGGCGTTCGTCGCAAAGCTGATGTTTGGGTGGGAGTTTGATGAGAGTAGGAGAAGAGTATATGTAGATAGTGGCATTAAATGCAGGTGTGTATGAGATTGAAAGGAAGCGTGGTAGTGTTTTTCTCTAAGGGGACATGCAGAGGGATGGGTGATAGGGAGAGGAGAGCAGAGAGCAAGAAGAGAAAGGAGATAAGAAAGGGCGGACTCCTCTGTCTACCCCTTCGACTAGTCTTTCAACGGAGGGAGATGAGGGAAAAGGGACCTGAGAGGTTCCCTTGTGAATTTATAACTTATAAGCGTGGTAGGTTTTGAGTGAAAGTGTGAAACCGAGGTTTTTCTAAGAAACCTTTTTGTCTCTGTATGGAGACTGTGATTTAGGGAATTGGGATCAGTGTCGGCTGGAAGAAGATGCAGCTTAGGAAATGTTGTTATAAAATAACCATTCTTGTACCTGCTTTTAGCTTCCGTGCATTTGGGGGGTTAGAGAGAGAGCAGGATAAACAAAATATAATAAGAAATTTGTTTGGATCATGGGCCCCCATAAAAAAAGTTTTGCTTTGTCACATCTTTTATTTTCCTGTTCATGAAATATCGTATGGACGTAGTAAATGCAATTGCTCGAGAGAGGATTGGGGTCAATATCTATTTGAGGGCACCCGCAACTAGAATATGATATTCACTTTTTTTTCAAAAATGGCACTCAACACCTATTACTATATCATCTTTTATCTACAATTAGGGCGCGAGTGTGATTAGAAGGTTACTTGCATGTGAACTGAGATTTTTTTTGTTGTTTTGAAAAAAGATGATGCATTTATAATCCCACATGTGCTTATACGAAATTATTCAAAAATTGAAATATGATTTTTATCTAATATAGGATATATAATTAATCAATTTTGGCATATATATTTCATTAAGTCCTAACTAGAAGCTAGAGCCCTAAAGTTTTTTTGAGAAACTTGCAAAGCATTACTTTGTATTATTTTAGAGGAGACTGGAGTCCTCTTAAGAAGAGGAGACTGCTACATACAAAACTTTTCAAAGTAAAATCTTTAAAATATAGTATCCCATCTAGCACCAAGTTTCTAATATTAATAAGATAGAGCGGCAAGCTAATATTTGTTGAAATTTATTGCCAAGTCCTAATTTTATTAATATTTTTATTAGTTACTCATTAGTTCTAATAACTTTAGGATTCATATCCATATTAAGTTGGGTTGAGCTTTAAGCTCAATATAACCAAGTTTATGTTTTAATGGAAGATAGTGATGTTTTATATTTCAACATAATTGGGATAATGAATTTTTTTTAGTAGGAGAGAGCTTATAGTTTTATTAAGAAGGGAAGAGAGTGACTTGAGAGAGAGAGAGAGAGAGAGGAGCGTCTTGTAAGGGCGTGAGACTTCTTTATGAGAGTTATTATTTCGGTATTTATTTCTTTTAAATTAATTTATTTTTCTCTCTCTAGCTTTTTTTTCTTCCACTATTGTTAATTGATTTAAGTGGTACTTGTTCTGGATTCGGAGCACATTTGATTTCTCTTGGATATATAGCATGCCATTTTACAGAGTTAAGCCCTTACCAAATAGCTAAGAAAATAAATATAACATTCTTTATAACTATTAAGTACGAATTGTTGAGTACACCATCCAGGAAAATACTCAAGAATGAGACTACCATAATGTAGAAGTATATATATCCCACTTAACTGTTTCTGTAATACACCAATTAGAACTTTTTAAATGTGAAGGCATATAGTTTTACTAAAAATTTCTTAAATACGAAAGCCTATGGTCCACAAAACTCTTTTCTCAATCTGAGTTTGTAGACATTAATTGTTCAGATATTATGTATATGACGAAGTTGACACATTGTCGTTATAGTGCATGCATATATGATCAGCACAAGTGTGGTATATGCCCACTTGTTAGATATGAAATAAATTTATAATCAAGAAGTAGATGGTCACCAGCATAGTTGAGATTGAGCTAGTTATGGAATAAGCTTCAACAAATTAACGAGGCTTGTGTTTAGAATGACTTGCACAGATAACCGTTGGTGTGTACGTAATAAATAAACAAAGCAGGCCCCATGCAGGCGGCAGCTCTCTTGGCAACCACGCACGAACGTCCGAGCCCACCAAGCGCATGATAGCCCGTACGTGGGCCCCAGCATTTTAACAAGGCCGGGGAAGAGAGTGGGAGAGGGTGCCGCCTCGTTCCGCGGGCGCGAGCCCACCACATGTGCGGCCCTTGCGGGAGGGAAAGGGGCTCGCCCGCTCCGCGTGGATTCTGAGGCCATGGGGCCCAAAGAAAGAGAGCAGATGTGTGGGTGAAGTTGGTGGGTCCGCTGGATGCCTCGCCGCGGCGAAATGGCCGACGGGTTCAGGGACGGCGGCGCGGTGGGGGACCGGACCGGACCGGATGCTGTTGCGGTCTTACGGAGAAGCGGGGTGGGGAATGGGGATTCGTGAGGCGTCGGATTTGACACGGGCCGTGCTGGGTAAAGCGCTTGCACGGAAGCGCGTGTCTCGGCGCGCAGGTCGCCTCCCTCGGCTCCGTTGTCTGGACGGAGCCATGCTTCTTTCTTTCACGTACGGTCGCGGAGTCCTTGGCTCTCGCTTGGGCCATGTGATCGGTAGCGGATATTTCTTTTCCTCTTCGTCCCTTAAATCACGTTGAATGCGTGGGAGAGGGATCTTAGGTTAGATGTGACATCTTTTATAAGGGAAATTTAAAAGGGTTTAGCTGCGGCACTCCGAAGCCCTTTTTAGTTCTTTTACTGCCGGATTTTTTTCTGGACGTCGGATTTATGATGGGCGGCATTGATTTACCCACCGGCAACCGGTTTTAACTGGTCATGTGCGTGGCTGGTGCGGTAAATAATTCAAATTGCCTGGGCGATTTGGAAACGAAAGGGATGGCTGGGGGGTAGTTCTAAATACACCCCCCCTATTGCTCAGGACACCCCCCAAAAATAAAAAAAAAATACCCAAACTAACCTTTAGTGTAATTACCATATTGCCCTTGAAATTTTCTCAGTACACCCCCCTTCCTCCTCCTCCGTTTCGTGCTCCGTTCGGCACTGGATCGCCGAACAAAATGCTTCTGTTCGGCTGAACGGTGCCGAACAGAAGGCTTCTGTTCGGCGATCCAGTGCCGAACAGAAGGCTTCTGTTCGGCAACCCTCAACCGAACAGAATCCTTCTGTTCGGCGGAGGGGAGGGGAGGAGGGGTAGGAGGGTGGGGAGGAGGCGGCGGAGGGGGGAGGGGTAGTTGGAGGAGGGGGAGGTGGAGGAGGGGGAGGAGGAGGGGGAGGTGGAGGAGAAGGGGGTGGGAGGAGGAGGCAAAGAAGGGGGAGAAGGCGGAGGGGGATGCAGAGTAAGATGGGATGGGGATGGGGGGCGGAGGTAGAGGGGTGGAGGAGTAGGAGGAGGGAGGAGGGAGGAGGAGGAGGAGGCAGAGGCGGGGCGGAGGAGGAGGGGAGAGGGATGAGGGGGAGGCAGAGGTGGGCGGGAAGAGGGGGAGGGGGAGGAGGAGGATGAGGAGGGGGGAGGAGGAGGAGGCAGAGGCGGGGCGGAGGAGGAGGGGAGAGGGATGAGGGGGAGGCAGAGGTGGGCGGGAAGAGGGGGAGGGGGAGGAGGAGGATGGGGAGGGGGGAGGAGGAGGAGGCAGAGGCGGGGGTGGGGAGGTGGGGGGTGGGGAGGGTGGGGGTAATTTAGGAATTTTTAATTTTTTAGGGGTGTCCTTAGCAAATGGGGGGGTGTAGAGAGTATTTAATTTTTTTTTAATTTTTGGGGGGTGTCCTGAGCAATAGGGGGGGTGTATTTAGAACTACCCATGGCTGGGGGTAGTTCTATATACAACCCCCCCCCCCTATTGCTCAGGACACCCCCCAAAAACCAAAAAAAAAATACCCAAACTAACCTTTAGTGTAATTACCATATTGCCCTTGAGATTTTCTCATACACCCCCCCTTCCTCCTCCTCCGTTTCGTTATGAAAAGAAAAAAAAAAACCCCCCTCAAACCCCCCTTAAACCCCTCGATCCATTTACATCGTTTAGGCGATCTTTGAAGGAGATTTAAGCCCCATTCGAAGCATGGACAAGCAACTAGTGATTTGGGACGAAAAATCGGCCGCAAAGGTACGTGTTCCACCTTGTTTCGAAATTTTTTTTTTTTCACGGTTCGTGCTCCGTTCGGCACTGGATCGCCGAACAAAAGGCTTCTGTTCGGCTGACCAGTGCCGAACAGAAGCCTTCTGTTCGGCAACCCTCAACCGAACAGAAGCCTTCTGTTCGGCTGCACGGTGCCGAACAGAAGCCTTCTGTTCGGCTGCACGGTGCCGAACAGAAGGGTTCTGTCCGGCTCTGTGCAGCCGAACAGAAGCCTTCTGTTCGGCACTGTGCAGCCGAACAGAAGGCTTCTGGTGCCAAATCGCGTGCCGTGCTGAATTTTGTGCCGAACAGATCCTCTGATTCATTAATTCTTGGTGATAAATTATTTTATATGTAGGGCTATGCTACAACCGAATCGAGTATAATTGGATCAGAATTTGTACTGGATTACACAAGCGAATTTACAACTTACGAGGTATTATAATGTATTGTGCAATTTTGTATTAGTTTAGCGAGCTATTTTTACAACTGTGTACTTACATAAATTGTTTAATGTATAGATCTTCAAGAGTAGAGAGGACTTGTGTAATTGGTGTCGTGAAGCTGGGAGGCGAAATGGTTTTGTTGTTGTAATCAAATCATCTGATGCAGGTACCATTTCTAAGAAACCCAGAATTACGTTAGGTTGTGAGAGGGGTGGGACGTACCGAACCAAAAAAGAAAAGCGAATAAAGACTGCCTGTGGGACAAAGAAGTGTGGATGCCCTTTTGCATTAAGAGGAAAGAAATTGGATACTGCGGATGATTGGATATTACTGGTCGTATGTGGAGTGCACAATCATCCCGCTGCAGAGAATCTGGAGGGGCACTCATATGCAGGGAGATTATCTGAGCAGGAGACGGAATTGTTAGTGGATATGTCGAAGAGTTTGGTTCGTCCAAAGGACATATCCAAAGGGAGGCACACCCTGGCAGCATTGATTTGTTCCGTGCATTTCCCCGTGTGTTGATAATGGATTGCACGTACAAGACGAATAGGTATCGTCTTCCGCTCTTAGAGATTGTGGGGGTGACATCTACTGACATGACATTTTCAGTTGCTTTTGTATACTTAAATTCTGAGGAGGAAGAAAGCTATACTTGGGCATTAGAGAGATTGCGCAGTGTCATAGCTGATGATGTTTTGCCTGAGTTGATTGTTACAGATAGAGACTTGGCTTTGATGAATGCAATTCATAGAGTATTTCCTACTGCTAGACATTTATTATGTAGATGGCATATTAGTAGGAATGTTTTGGCCAAGTGCAAAAAATTTTTCGAATTGAAGGAGAAATGGGATAAATTTATTATGAGTTGGAATATACTAGTGCTGTCCTCCACGGAAGACGAGTATAATGATCGCTGGAGTGCACTGCAGAGAGAGTTCGGTACCTATCCAGATGCACTACAGTATGTGTCAGATACTTGGCTAAGCAAATACAAGGAAAGATTTGTTGCGGCGTGGACGGATACATGCAGGCACTACGGAAATGTGACGACAAATAGGTATCACAAATAAAGACTCATTTAATTTTAATTTGCCTCAGTTCTTATATCTAACTTTCATTTGTTTACTAGGGTCGAGAGTGCACATGCAAAGCTCAAAAAGCAGCTTGGATCAAGCCAAGGAAGTTTCGAGTCATCTTGGACTAGAATACATGGATTGATTGAGTTGCAGCACAGCTCCGTTAAAGCCTCATTGGAGAAGAGTTTATTGGTAGTGCAGCACAACTTCAAGCCAGCTGAATTCAAAGAGTTGCGAGGTTTCATATCTATAAGTGCGTTAAATCATGTCCTCGCCCAATCGAAACGAGCCAATTCAGTTGGGTTTGATGATTCAAATTGTGGGTGCGCTATTCGACGCACACATGGTATACCATGTGCTCACCAGATTGCGCGGTACAGGGTGGAAGGTCGGCCCATTCCTCTCGACTGCATAGATCCTCATTGGAGGAAACTTGATATTCTGCCTACCCCCCCCGTGCAGCCAATTCAGTTGAGTTGTGATGCAGAGTTAGATTTGATTGCGCTACGATTCAAGAAGTTAGATGGGGCTTCTCAATTGCAGATGATCAAGAAGTTACGAGAGATTGCAAGTCCAGATAGTACACCTCTTTTAGAGCCTGCAAAACGGAAGACCGGTTCACGTGGGCGCGCTTCAATGAAGGTTGATACGTCTACTCGACGTGACCCGTCTGCGTTTGAGTTGGTTCTATCTGGACAGGATAGTTATTCACCTGGTGTTGAGAAAGTTACCATCCGCAATCCATCTACTCAGATTCAAAAGAGGCGGCCCAAGCAAAAGGTAAGTACCAAATATTTATTTCCTTATAATAGGTATCACAACGTCTACGGGACGGTCCGTGCCGTGCCGGTATGTCATGTGCCGATACGGGACATGTCGGGACGTGCCGTGCCGAGATGTGCCGATACGGGACATGTAGGGACGTGCCGTGCCGAGATGTGCCGATACGGGATGTGCCGTGCCGAGATGTGCCGATACGGGATGTGCCGTGCCGAGATGTGCCGATACGGGACATGTTCTGCCATTGTTACATATTTTCTATCATTTGATATTATTTGCAGGTTTTTCGTACTAGAGCCCAGTCACATACGCCCATTATCTATATTGATGCTATTCCTTCTGCCTTGAGACCATACATCCAGCATATCAAGGATGTAAAAGCTGATGGGAATTGCGGATTTAGGGCAATAGCTGACTTACTGGGATTTGGAGAAGATGACTGGGTGCGTGTTAGGAAGGATTTATTGCAAGAGTTGCAATGTCATTCGGACCACTATCGCACATTATATGGTGTGGAAGGGACGATTGCTGAGATCACTCATGCATTATCATATTATGATGATTGTCCACCATATGACAGATGGATGACTATGCCGGACATGGGTCATCTTATAGCATCCTGCTATAATGTTGTCCTATACCATCTCTCGTTGCAACAATGTCTGACCTTCCTACCTCTCCGTTCTGTGCCAGTACCTCTTCTATCCCGCAAAGATATCGCTATCGGATTCGTAAATGGAAATCATTTTGTTGAGGTACAACGTTCACAACACTTGCGAATATTTAATTTTGCTTATTTAATTTTGCTTATTTATAATTTTGTAGCTATTAATATTTTCTTATTTCTAATTTTGAAGGTGTTCTTGTTGCCGGGACATCCCGTTCCGCCAGTAGCGACCAACTGGCGAAAATATCATCTTCCTTGTGCTACCGGATGGGAAAATTCATATGAAGCACGGATTCAACAGTTCAAAGAGAGCATCTCACCTAATGTTATAATTAGCGAGACAGTAGAGTTAGATTGATTATTTATATATGTACAATTTTTGAAAGTTGTAAATTTTTTGGGGCTCTTAGAGTCATGTACTGTGAAACTCCATCATCAGCTGGGAATACATATGACGACTGTTGTTTCCGTTGAGATTTCAGATGTAAACAGAAACATACTTAAGAGCTGGTGGGAGCAAACAAATCAAACAGGGGAACTAATAGACCTTTCTGATGTACAAGAACTTAACGGTGACAAGCTTGAGCAGATGATTAACACATTTGTTGGAAAAGAGGGCTCTGTGATGTTCTTGGTTAAGAGGTTAATCGGCTGCCCTCTCCTTGCAAGGCCAGGTCTTGCCACTGGCACCCTCTTAGGCTTTGCTGCCTTTTTTGGAGGGGAACTTTGTCCAGGGTCAGCTTTGATTGGAACAACATTTGGAGGTACCTCAGGGGGAGGTGGAGGCAGAACATCAGTCGTATCAGATTCAGGGTCAAACCCCCCACGGGACTCCATCTCCTCAGGGGGAGGTGGAGGCAAGACAGTAGAGTTAGATTGATTGTTTATATATGTACAATTTTTGAAACTCCATCATCAATATAAATCAAAAAATATCTGTCTTCGCATTGTTAGATTGATTGTTATGTGCACTGTTATATTTGTGTAAAATAGAACGGGCCAGGCTTTACAAAGATTACACGTAAATGTACCAAAAATATATATTTTTCATTAATATCAAAGGCTTTACAAAGATTACAAAGGCTCCATCATCAATTCCTATGACGCCATCGTCGACGCGTGTACTGCTGTACGTCCGAATGAGAGGGTCCTGGATCCGAATGAGAGGGTGCTGTACTCGGGCCAGGCTCATCACCCAGAAGTACCTGATGCATCTGAGAAATAGCATCATATAGGTGCCCGGCACCTAGTGACGTAGCCTCTGAGGGACCCATCCGTACAATGTCGGTACTGATACCGAGTGCAGCTGCATTACGCCGCCGGTGCATGTCAGCATCATCATGACCTCCCCTAGCTCCAGAATGAGTACTCGAGCGCAGATGAGGAGGCTGAACTGCAACGTGCGTGATACGGAGATACCACTCCATGTATCCCGGTACGCTGTCTGATGGCCGGGTAACTGGGTGGCTCCTGCTCGCCTGGCTCAGCACGTGGTCCTCCCACCGCTCCCAAAGCTGATCCATATAGGAGTAATGTATCCGGTACGAGCCTGCTGTGGAACCTCTGTTGGCTCGCGTAGGGGCTAGTGGCGCTCGAGGGATGGTCTGAATACGACCAAACTGTCTAAGAACCCTTTCTGGATGATAGGGTTCTACGATATCAAGGCACTTGATGGAGCCACTAAAAAATGCGACGGGTATATATGGGCGATCTCCCCGAAGCCGATGATGGGGATCCCAAATAACCTGTAAAACAAAAGGTCCATTTCAGTTTTATACTATATCGCATATTAAATGTACTGACAAACACAAGCAAATGGTAATATGATACGTACCTCATCGATGCTCAAAAGGTCCAATGACTCACGTAGAACCACTAGATGGTCCATCGTGGTACGGGATGGAGTACCGGGCATCCAGCGGTGCACGCGGGGACTGGCATCAGTATACTCGAGCGACGGGTGAGGACTGAGTGCTGGAAAATGCTCATAAATCCATGCCTGCAGAAGCGTCATATAACCACTGATCTGTCTCACTGATGACCTCGACGCAATCCCCAACTGCCGATACAAATATGCTAAGGCAGCTGTACCCCAGGCATATGTGCTCACCCTATCCAGATCCCGCAGTAAACACAGATACGCTATAGGCACCCTGGTCCCACTCTTATCAGCAAAGAGTGTGCAGCCTAACAAAAATAACAAATAGGCTCGTGCTGCACACTCTATCCTCTGCTGCCTGTCTCTATCAGATACAGAGTGAAACTGAGTCCTCAGCCACTCCATCCTCACAGACTGACCGCGCGATGACAGTACCTCCTGACGCGCGTCTCCAGCTGACACCCCCAACAACTCCACAAGTAGCTCCTCAGCATCCCGATCACTCATCCTCTCAGGAGAAACTGATACTGAGGAACCTGCGACAGGAATCCCTAAAATGGCGGATACATCATCCAACGTGATAGTGATCTCGCCAAATGGTATATGGAAGGTGTTCGTCTCGGGCTGCCATCTCTCTACGAAGCCCGAAATCAGAATCTTATCGATGAATCGATAAGAGCACTGTACTAACTTTACGAGGCCCGACTGCCTCAATAGTGCTCTGAACCTGGTATTTGGTTGGTTTGAAGACCACCACTTCCATTCACCAACCTTGGCAGTATGGTTCATGCACTTTAGTGGAGCTCGTTCCTGTAATATAAATGTATAATTACTACTACTTTATAAAACATCAATAAACAAAATATAATGCTATAACAAATAAACAATACCTGTTGCCTCCAGATGGAAGCTGCTATATGCGTCCTGAAACTGATCAGGACGGACTCATCCTCTGGACCTCCTGGACATGGTCCAACGGACTCATCGTCTTCGCCCCTAGCGGGCATATCATCATGCTCTGACTCAGGAGAGTCCGATGGCATATGAGCAGGCTCGGGAGAAGCAATCCTAGCACGACGTCTCCTAGCTGACGCCGTAGGTCTAACTCTGGCGGGACGGGGATCCATGTCTGAAAATATAGAAATTCAATGTTAGGCTATATCAAAGAAAATAATTCAATTGCATACATAAAAGTTCGGCACAAAATTCAGCACGGCACGCGATTTGGCACCAGAAGCCTTCTGTTCGGCTGCACAGAGCCGAACAGAAGGCTTCTGTTCGGCTGCACGGTGCCGAACAGAACCCTTCTGTTCGGCACTGTGCAGCCGAACAGAAGGCTTCTGTTCGGCACCGTGCAGCCGAACAAAAGCCTTCTGTTCGGTTGAGGGTTGCCGAACAGAGGGCTTCTGTTCGGCACTGTTCAGCCGAACAGAAGGGTTCTGTTCGGCGATCCAGTGCCGAACGGAGCACTGGAGGCGGGGGGGGGGGGGGGGGGGAGCTACCTCGAGGTGGTCGTGGAGGCGCCGGCGAGGTTCTCGTTGCTCGGGAGATGGCCGGGGAGGTGGTTCCGGGAGAAGCCGGCGAGGTGGTCGGAGATCGGGAGAATGCCGGCGACGAGAGGGAGAAGGGGGAACGGGGGGGGTTTTGGGCGTTGGCGAGGTGCACTGCACCGACCGGCGACGAGAGGGAGAAGGGGGAGACGGAGGGGGTTTGGCCGCCGGCGAGGTTTTTTGGGCGGAAGGGTTACGGGTGTTTTGGAGGGGAAGAGCGGGGTGGGGGGGGGTTTGGGGGGTGTAGAGAGCAATTTAGGTGAGGGGGTGGGGAGGGTGGGGGGTAATTTAGGTATTTTTAATTTTTTAGGGGTGTCCTTAGCAAATGGGGGGTGTAGAGAGTATTTATTTTTTTTTTAATTTTTGGGGGGTGTCCTGAGCAATAGGGGGGGTGTATATAGAACCACCCGATGGCTGGTGCTGTAAATAATTCGAAGGGAAGGGGGCTTTTTGGGTTGCTTCTCCCCCATCAGCCCCGATGCCGGAGCAAGCTGCCGACGAGGTCGGCGCCGGAAAGGTCGTCATCACGGAGGGTTTCTATGTCGCCGGATGTTTATGGGGCAGCCCTTGAGAGTTCTACCTCATCCCTTCGTTCTTGCTTCCAACATTCATGAGTTCATGACTGCTGCTTGGTGAATTAAAAAAATCCTACCAGTAGACAATCATATGGATCGGCGACTTCGGGCTCGCCAACCTTTACGAGTACAGGGCCAACCCGAGCGCCATCCGCATGGTGGGCACTCTGGGTACCTCGCCGTCGAGCTCACCCAGACAAGCAAGGCCACCACCAGCTTCGGCAACCTCGCCCTTGAGGTGGTCTGCGGCCACTGCCCCCCAAGGCACCTGGTCTGCCTGCCTGTGGCCCGGCGATGCTGCAACATGTCCTGCCACTGTTTGATGAGATTTCCTAGAATCTGTTGGATGTTCGATTCTCATCTGGAGATTAATGGGGATGGTGGACATCTAAAGGAACGCCTGCATTACAATCCGTAGTGGGGAGAGTACGTAGGTTCGGCTTGCCTGTATAGTATTTTCTGCTAGATGCCATGCCACCGTTTGATGAAATGCCTTTTGGAATCTGTTGGATGATGGTTTTCGCTAACTCTATTTTTTTCCTGAGCAGTCATATCTACATCAATTCTGGACATGGGTTGAAGTGAAGGAGATTTGGCATGGTCGAGCAACAGCTCTGCCCACAAATCTGATGTGGATTTGGCCATGTTTATCTGTTACTTATTCTATATTCTGTTTCTACTTTGAGCGGGGGAAGTGCAAGAGAGAGCTTCAGAGCTCTCGAACGTGAATCCATGCAGCTTCAAACAGCAGTGTACTCGAACAAACTTGGAAATGGGTCTTCCTTCTAACATTTGTTCGACCCAGTCAAGGCTGCTTAATATTTTTGACATTGTGACTCGGTGGTGTTTGTGGTATCCTTGTGGCTGCTTTTTGAATTCCATGCCATGCGAACTTGATCGTGCATCAGATATCTTATCTGAAGTATGGCAAGTGTGATTATGTGAATGCCCATATGATAAAGTTGCAGCAGATAAATACTTATTATGCATCTCTTGGAGTGATGTTGCATTGAAAATGATCCTGGTGTTGTTCCTCTCATGTGAAATGGCATTTTCCCAAAGGATGGAAATCTTGTGTTGCTAATGGAGAGCTGGTCGACATAGTCCCACATCGGCTGATAATAGAGAGCTGGTTCCAACTTGACCGCCAGAAACACTGGTTCGAACCAAGCAAGATAAATCCATAACATAAATTTTGAAAAATCATTTGGTTTTTCAGTTGTTAGCGATGGCCAACATAAGTACTGCCAAGTAGAGATAGAGTTTAAGATTTGTGTTGGGCTTTATTTCGCCCTTGCATAACTCTAATCACAATAGCCAAATAAAGTTTTTTTCTCCAGTTACTTATTTCTTGTTAATCTTGATAAAGGGGAATCAGACAGTGGACATCCTCGAGGATAGGTGGCTGATAGCGTTGCCACCGAGTGGGTGGCCCACGTTTCTCGATCCGGTGCGACTGGCAGGGCGCAGGGTCGGTGATCTTCTTGTCCCAAAAGAGCGGAGGTGGAATGCAGATCTTGTTCGAAAGGTTTTGGGGGAGGCACTGGCTGAGCAGTTTCTGGCTATGCTGCTTATCTTGAAGGAGAGGGCCGACAGGAGGGTTTGGAGCAGGTCCGATAGGCCGAGGGCGAGCACCCGGGACCTCCGAGGGCTGAGGGTGAGTGCTCGGGACCTCCGAGGGCTGATGGCGAGGGCCTCGACGCGGCAGTTAAAGGGAGCTTGGATTTGGCGGCTGCGCATCCACCCTCGGGTTGCCTTGTTCATTTGGAAGGTGGTCTGGGGATGCCTACCGATCGGAGGTGTGTTGGCGAGCAGAGGGATGAGGGTTCCCCCTGCCTGTGAGGCATGTCACTAACGAAGGAGACCATTGGCCATACCCTCTTCTGCTGTCCGCATGCGACTCAGAATGCGCGGGGCTTATCCTCGATGTTGGGCAGGGCAGGTCCTCGACGTCGGGCTTTCTCTTGTGGCTGCGGGCATCTATAAGGAGGCCTGATATGGTGGAGTGGGAGGTTCGGTGCACCTCTTTGGCCTACCATATTTGGCTAGATATGAATATCTGAATCTTCGAAGATCAACAGTTACATCTGAGGTTGGTGATGGCCAGAGTCTTGCTTCATGCTTCGGAGTTCATCAGCAGTGCACTATCCTATTCTCCTGAGACGGCTAGGGACATCTAGGTCTCTCATCCAGCTGAGTCAGCAACCAGATTTGTCTATGTTTTCTAGGAGCCCCCACCCCCTTGCTTTTCTTAAGGTGAATTTTGCTGGCAGCACTATCGAGCGAGGCGAGAGGGGGGTGTGGGGTTTATCATTAGAGATCACCACTCCAAGTTTGTGGCGGGTGGCGGTCGGTGGATATTTGACACTTCCATCATGAGTGTGAAGTTGCGGGCAGCATGGGAGGGGCTCTCCTTCGCGAGGTGCAGTTTGGGTATAGAGTATATCCATATAGAGGGTGACTCGACGGCAGTAATCGAGGGGATCTGTGGGCGACTCTCCGAGTCGGACGAGCAGTCCTTGCTTTGTGACATACAGCGGATGGCAGGGGACTGTGGCTCCTTTAGGGCTACGCATGTGAATCGGGAGGCTAACACAACTGCTGACTGGGTGGCCTCTTACACGGCGCATCACTCGAGAGATTTTCTTTGGATGACTCAGGAGGATGTTCCCCAACCGCTAAGCTAGCTTCTCTTTTCTGAATTTTTTGGCTGCACTCATCTACGTATGGTGTAAGGAGCCGGTGTACCAAAAAAAAGAAAAAAAAAAAGGAAAAAAAAGGGAATATAGGTATTTCCTAGTCATCCTAAAAATTCAAAAGCATCCCTCTTTATAGTTCCTCTGTTCATATGCCAAAAAATTATTTGCTTGAATTAAGTGAGCATGCTCTGATGTTAGAAAGGAAAATTGAATCTAGCAAGCCCGTTCAGGGCAGCCACTAGATCTTCTATTTTCCTTGCATAAAAGATTTACTTAAATTTGTTTTATGAACCCAAGAGAGCTTTTGTTTCCACTTGTGCTTCATAGTAAGCCTAAACTGCACCCACGAATCACAAGACCACCACGATACATGCGAAATCTTTTGGCAAATACCAAGTACTTAGAGGAGCAGGTTGCGGAGACATCAGTTCAATTGCACAAGACAAGCACTCAATGAGTCCGCAACTTGGCGCACAAATGCGGCTTCAAAGAAAAACTGGAGCTGTATATGATATACATAAGACCATATTCTGGATGGCTTCGATTCTCTTTTATGGAAGCCTATCTTGTAAAATTTATCATATTGTACTATTTATTCTTGGAACCTTTTGCAATCCAAGGGAGGAAAAAACAATATATCAATAGAATAACATAAGTCCACCCGATGAAGCCTCTAGAAATCACTAATTACAGAACCAGAGCTTTTAAAGTTCACCAGGCTTCCTGAGCAAGCGTGGTGACGTTTTGAGTTTTACATTTTAAAAATTTCCTCAAACAGTTGACTCAAGGATAGCAACTGTTCAAATTGCCCGACCTCGATACTCGGTAGTCGTCCGACCCATGTCATCCTATTTTAGCTGCTCCTGCTAAACAGCATCTCCTGTTCCTTGAAATGGTAGACCCAGCCAGAGGACAAGCTCTTCGTTTGCAATTCGTTTACCGTAAGCCCTTCTTTTGAGTTCCTTTCTCAACATAAATCAAAACAGCTTTTAGGGTGATGGTCGCGTCGTGACCTAGCCAGAGACCACACGTTTCTCCATTCTTTTCTCATCAATTATATCATGTACAAGTCATGGCAAACACTGATTTTGCACAGCTTATTAACATCAGGTGCAAGTTTTCATAAACTGTGTTTGTTGGCATAGAATTTCTACACATTAGATCGATGGGATAAGAGCGATAGGCCGGAAACATGATCGATTAGGCAGGCGTTAGCAGGAGTGGGCGGTTATAGAATTAATTCGACACCATAACCCTCACCTATCTCAGTTGCTTCTAGTATACAATACTTGCAGACAATTTGATGTGTTAACAAGCATATACACGTACTGGGGATGTTCCGGTTATTATTGAGCTAGAAGAAGATTATTCACAGTAATGTTGATGTTGTTGGTCCGCAACAAGTCCTGCAAGAAGAGCGAAGGATTTGACGATGTCAGGCTTCGATTGGCTAATCACAAGTAGCATCAAATTGGAGCATACCTGAATAATTAGTTCATCAGGCATGTGGGGCAAAACTTCTCGCACTCTATCTACCATGGCAAGTATATCCGGCATGTTTCCATTTACAGTGGGTGCAGTGTCTCTAAACTGCAGGCCAGCTGTATTTCTGGTGTATCTGAGGGAGGAGGATGGAGGAACAGAGGAACCTGAAGCTTGCTGATTAGGCCACAAGATCCAAGGAGAATCATCTAATGAACCATGAGCATAGTTATCACTGACAGATGTCAGCTGCCTCATCATCATCTGGACTCCATTAAGCCCACCTGACCTGATTCCACTGGATGAACCAGCAACATCCATTCCTTGATTTAGCCACGGAGGTGCCCAACTGGAATCAAAACCAACTTCCCTGCACAGGCCAAGAGAGGGAGATTTAACATACCATGCCACCATAAAGGTAATCCATTGGTGCATATCAAATTTTATGGCTTTATTTCTGTGCAGCTACACAGGAGAAAACAGGGAAAATAATTTATTCTAATAGTGCTTTAACTTCACAATAAGATACCAGCCCTTTGTTTGACTCTGCATTTACCAACCCTCGGTAACATTATGATGTTACTCAACACTTAAAAAAAATATACAGAAATCAAGACGTCCTCACCATTACATGCCCACTTTCAGCACTCCTACATAAAATCTTTTCAAGTCGAACATAACATGTTATCAGAGTTTTTCTCAGTTTTATACAATACAGAGCAACTGTTCCGACTATATACTCATCATATACATACTCCGGCTAGGGTTTCGAGGAAAGGAGGGCGGCATTGGTGAGAGAGAGGTAGCAGAAGAGGGTATGGTTGATGGGGAAGGCGACAGCCCTCGGTTGCTTCTTGGTGGTCTGAGCCTGGATCTAGACGTTGTCTATCAGCAGCTGGTCTCAGGACCGTGCTGCATGCACCACCCCATCATTTCAAAGTGGCCGATCAGGTCTCTGTGCTTCATCACCGCCAGGTTCTGCACCATGGAGGGAGTCATCGGAGGGGGCAAAGAGGAAGAGGGAACCGGACAAGATTTGGAAATTTTTGGATGTTAGGGAGGATGTTAGGGATTTCAGAGAGGCATTATAGACGTGTGTATGTACGCATGCATGCATGATATATATATATATATATATGTGTGTGTGTGTGTACATACATATATATATATATATATATATATATATATATATATATATATATATATATATATATATATAGAGAGAGAGAGAGAGAGAGAGAGAGAGAGAGAGAGAGGTATGTATATACGTAAGTATGTGTGTGCGCGCGTGTGCTTATATAACACAAACATGCGCGCACGCATATAACCCAAACACTTAAGAACTAGTGCATCTATTGGAAAATTGGATCTAATCATAAACAAATAGGCTAGGAAATGAGTCTGATAAATCCAACCGTATCCATTTCCATAAATGGTTTGGATTGGATTTGGGTACAAATCTTTGCATTTGATTGGGTTTGGATATGAATTCAGATTTATAATTGCAAATCATGCCTTTAGAATTTTCTCAGATTCAGATCCGGACATCCACATTAATATGAAAAGAAAAAGAGCCCTCGTAACCCTGTTAGCCTGTTAACCATGTAACTTGCAATGTTCCGAATCCTATTCCCGTCCAAGACTTCGACACCCTCTTTCGCATCTCCTTACCCTGTCCTAGGTTCGGCTTGCTCGCCCCCACCGTTGCCTTGCTCCTCTCCAACCGACGATGAGTCCTAGCCCACTAGCGAGTGACCTCAAGGATCTTCTGGTTTGCTCCCCTCCCTAACATACTCCGTGGCTGTGTCTTACACCCATCTGCCCCTAACATGCCTCCATCAACAGCTCCTCTCTGATCAGTGACAAGCAGCCAGAAGCATCGGCTACATCAACCATCGACAAAACCCCTGCTAGTCAAGTCCCCAACATACTACGTGGCCGTGCCCTATACCCAGCTGCCCCTACCATACCTCCATCAACTACTCTCTGATTGGCGAGTGGCCGGCAGCATCAGCTACTCTGACGAAACCTTTGTTAGTCAGCTTCCCGACATACTCTATGGCCATGCCCTAGATCCCATATTTCCCTCACCTCCATCACCTGCTCCTCCCAGACCAGCAATGAGCGATGACCTCCCAACCTGTGATAAGTGCTCTCAAGCCCAGTCCTGCTCCTTCCTGATTGAAAATCGACACATCTGGGCAAACAAGCCTTATAGGCCTAGTCCTCTTCCCTTACATCATGGGTCTTAGCTGCCCCTCATTGTTGACAAACACCACCACAGCATTGACGACTGTGATTGGGTTTTCTCTCACACACCTCACATCTCAGCTACCTTCATTGTTTGACGACCGACAGAATCTTTGGGCTGTCCCCAAAGATTCCCCTAATCTTTGCATAGGTATCATTGTTTTCTTCCCGTTCTCCTCTCTCATGCCTTCTCTTTGATAACTGATACTCTAATAGCCATCCCATTGCCCTTGTAGATTGCTTCTTGTTGAGAGTGTTCAAAATTTGGATAGGAACAAGGAAGAATATTACATTAATATCAATCCGAATTCATTATAAGTTACTTTGATTATGTTTAGAAATATATTGCATGCCTTTAAATTATATCATGAGATTTATGCAAAGTGTAAGCAATTATTAAATAAAAAGGAAATAAAGTAAGAATTAACGATATCAATTAAAAATTAGTTAAGAGTATTTACTAATTTGATGTTTTATTGAATGCATGTTTATCTATTCAGACAGTTAATAAGTAACAATTTAGCATGGACCAACTCGAATTTTGAAATAAAAATATATTTCTTTAATAAATTAGTTTATAATTATGTCAATTTATAATTAGTAAAGAGTATTTGTTAATTTCATGTTTGGTTCCATGTATGTGTATCTATTTATATAATTAATTCAACCAACTCGAATTTTTAAAATAAAAAATACTGCTTCTTTAATAAGTTGGCTCATGATTATGTATTTGTCGCTGTGTGGTATAAATCATAGATAAAGTTGATAACAGGGATTATTAGTTTTCAATTTAATTAAGTGATGAATTTCCATATATTTGCAACATAATGCTCATTGGTATATATTTGTGCATCATTATACTATTTTGTACCTTTCTACATGTGTTTCTGGTTACCACATATTCCATTTCCTGTAAATTGTATGCAGTTGTTATACATTATATCTACTAGTGGGACTGTTGAAGATATAGGATACTTATTATTTGCTTTTCCTAAATATATTTTTATATTTAGATTTTTATGATCTACTTCTTGCTTTCAGTAAATGTTTGCTGAATTATTTTCAAATGTTAAAATGCAATTCTTTCATTGTTTCTGTTCTTTATAATTATGTCATTAATGTCAGTTCTCATTATTAAATTCCGCTCAAAATTTGATTTTATATCCAAAAAGAATATGTGACTTATATTTGTATCTGGATAGAAAAAATATAGCTATGCTTATATCTGATTAGTATTCATATCACTTTAGAACAAATATGGATATGCTTAATATCCAATTCATATCCATATCCGATTTTAAAAATATGGATACTAGTTTTGGTATCATTTAATATCCGTATTTGTATTTGTATCTGTTGAAACATATGGATATAGATATGAATATTGCCAATATCCGATCCACATCTGATAAATTTTCAGCCCTATAAACAAAAGGACCTGATAACCATGTTAGTTTTAAGTTTAACTCATAGAACTGACCAGATGCAGTGTCCATTTATGATTGCTTGCCGTCAGACATAATTTTTGGACCCAGATTTAAAGAAGTTCTGTTGTGGCTCAACCTAACTCATTAGTAGCCCTAGGTGCGCTACCCTAGTTTAGATAATTCCAGCCTCTAAACAGAGGAAGATATATAGAATGATCAATTAGAATTATCAATCATGCATTTAACTATTCTACTAAACAACATAAAATTGAGGACATACTGGTAAATTTGGTAAAAAAACAGCTTTCCAGAATAATATGCGGACCTTCATGGGTATGAAGTATAAAACTGAATAAAGGGAGACATGCCATGTAGTATAGTGCATGAAAGACACAAGATGAAAATGCATCTAAAAGGAGGTCACCAGCAAGGCCAACAATTGCCATACCACAATAATATAATGCATGCTGCAACTGGAAAATAGCTGTACTAAGATATATGCAAAGCATTTTTATTTTGAGTTTCATAACAAATAGAGAAATAAAATTAAGATAACCTCCACATTGTATCAGAAGGATTGTGTTGCAGGTTAGGAAATGCCCCAAAAGGTGGTGTATGTCCAGATATTCTCCGCAGGTTCAATCCCAAATTTAACTGCTCAGCAAGTTGCCCAACATTGGAAAGTTCTCCTGTCGCAGAGCTTGTGCCATCTTGAGTATTAGACAGAAAAAGAGGCCTTCGACATGTAGGACAAGAATACACTTCAGTTAAGCCCTGATCTAACCTGGAAACAATTACAAAGAAAATTAAGATACAATAGCAAAGAGCAAGAATAGCATTCCATCACAATCCATAATCAACTATGAATAGAAAACCATCTTGTATATTATAGAGAATGATGCATCTAAATCACAATATAAAGTAAATGAACAGGACAAGATCTTTAGGACAGTCACTAGTTATGGTCCTGCTTACGAAGAGGATTAAGAATCAACATAACTATTGCAAAAAAGTACTTTGGGCAGACCCACCCCCCATCCCCACCACAAAAGCACATGAAAACACACACACCAATTGCACAACCATGTGCCCATTGAAAACAAGTAGCTATATTCCATATAGCTATATACCGAAGCAAATCAAAGTCAAAAACAACTCTTCAATTCTTTTATTAAAAAAAATTGCATATAGGATAAGTTAAAGCTAATGAAGAACCACAGAGATGGTTACTGATATGACCCTGTCATATCTTAACAACAAATATATAGAATATGGAGAAGAGTGAGAAGAAGATGGTTCACTTCGACAGGATCCAGATCTCCTAATAACCACTTCAAGGTTGTTAACCTTAATTAAACCATGTTTTCTCTTCTTTGCTCCCTCAAGCAAGCTACATATGATATAGAACTTCTTGATCCAAAATTTAAGAAAAGTAGAGATGTAACACCCTAATGACCTATCCAAATCCCATGATTGTTGAAAATTCACAAATATATTAAAAAAGAAAATAGAGATATGTACCAGTTACTTATAAGCTCCCTTCACGCAACTAATGAAAACAAGCAAAATTATCCATTACAGTTTTTTTTTTTACCTCAAACATGTTTCAAGCATCCTTGGTTTGAAATATTTAATTGTTTCTGTCAAGATGAAAAATTTAACAAAACCAATTCAGTCTCCAGTCTCCATTTTTGCAGCCATAAGAAAAGGTTTAGCTATCTTTCAATTATGCCACTACAAATTAATAGATGCAGATCTTAAAATTGCAAGTTGCATTATGGGAATACCATAATGAACTTCAAGAGGAAGATGAACCTATAAAGAAAGGAAATGATAACATTAAGTCTTGGATATTTGAGGTTTTAATGTGGATGTTCAATTGCTATGAAATTCTGAAACCTGGATTTGGTATCAGTACTGGCCCAAATCTGGAATGGAACCTTTTGTAAATACAATAATTTTGGTTTTTCTGGTGTTGATCCTCGCCTTAAAAAAAAAGAAACTACAGGGTAAAAAAAAGGGAAAGAAAATAGCAAAAAAGTAAACATTCTAAACTTTACATCAAAGTATAATATGCAAGGGCATGATGTCTTTACGAACCTGAACCTTCTAAAAATCATAAAAAGTATTTATATATTAAATAACCCAAAAAAGGGAAAAAAGAAAGAAAAAGTTTTGAATGTTTGTGCAAGTTTAAGAAAATATATTACCCATTATTCATTGTAGAGTACATTGTTAGCTAGCAATATAACAACAATACAGCGAGACTTTAAGATCTGTCTAGTGACCAAGGCATCTCATAACTAAGTAAATTATCCAAATGAATCAACTCAAGCAATAGTTATAGCAGTAGCAAAAGAATAATTATGAAAAGCATTCATGTACAATAGTTATTAAAAGACAGATAATGAAGGCAACATACCAATAGCAACAAATATTATCATAAATACATAAAGGAACTAAAAAAACAATATGAATGAACAAAATTACTGCATCATGAGTAGAACCTGTACACCAAGCAAGTATACTCACTTTGAAATATATGATATTCCAAATTCTCTGTTTTCTTAAAAAAAAAACCCTTTTGGATTCCTCTCTCAGTAAAAGGATTAGAGGTTCCAAAATAAAGCTAATGGGCCTCATATATATTGATTTAAGGAAATATCAACAAAATTGGTTGGTTTCAATCAAATTGTTTAAATTTATGCTAAAATTGACTGAAACCCCAAAACTTAAGTTGCTTTTAGATCAATTTCAGCTCAAAATACACATTTTTTTTGCAGAAAAAAAATTTGGTCTTATTCACATTTAGGTTAGCTAAAAGTTTAAATCATGTTATTGGCATTCTTTAGTTAAGGAGAGGAGAACTGGATGAAAACAAATCATTGTAGAAGGTGTTGATTCAGAAGCAGGTATGTGTAGGAGAAGGGAAGCAGATATTGTAAAACCACATAAAGCAACTAGGAAGCAGGTGCAGGTTTGAGTTCCCATGGGTTTCCAGAGCAATCTGATTAACTTAGGTAGAAGTTACATGATGATAAGTTGCTACTCCCATGTCCATGCGAACTAGCACAAATGAACATATGATACAATGTTGTAGATCCCTCTGTACCATTCCCACCTCTAACCAATAGAATCCATATCATAGATTTCAAATTGCTACATACCTAACACCTAAATCCTTGCTGCTTATCACTTTAATATGGAGGGCTTTTCTTCTGAGCTTTTATACTCATTCTTCTCATCAATTTTTCATTTCTAAGGCCCCAGATCTCAATAATTTTTATCACTTGACTCTATGATTTTAATTTTCTTTAACTTCATAATAGAATAATGCATCTCATACAATTTAATGGAAACATAAGGGCTGAACAAGCTACATGAAAAAAAAGGGAAAATACAGACAGGTATCATGCAACCACAATCAATTGATTAGAAATTACTCAATCATAAAAGAATCACTTCCATGCACCACCAACCCCCCCCCCCCCCCCCCCCCCCAACCCCCCAAAAAAAAAGAAAGAAAAGAAACAGGAAAAACAGATGTACAAAGCCCTCTGACCTTGCATAAAACAGACCAAACAACTCAATCTGAACATCCAGAAAATGTCCCTTTTCATCTCACAATAAAATGGATAACTATCATATTATTTTCTTAAAAGTCGATTCAAAGCAAATAGTATGACAACAATCAGACAACCCTGAGTTAGAAGATGACTGCTCACTAAATTGGGATGCATAGCATAAACTACCTATAATATATCAGAACATGCTAAGAAATGAACAGGTATCTGAAATGATTGCATTTTATTTTAACACATCATAGTCACATGGAGGACCATGTGAACCCTGTTAACATCTCAGCAATGATGTACTAAAAGTATATATTTTACATAACTACCAGCGAGTTGCAGAGCTTGGTATATCCAACACGTTTCTTTGGACGCACAGGCTTTTGACTAGAGGACATGTTGAATTGTTATCCAATGAAAAATTAATCTAAACTTCTTCCAAGCCTGGCTTAGAAACTGCAGAAAGAAAAGTTGCCAATATGCTACAGCCACCTAATTAATAATGAGGAAAATCTATACTTTCTGTTTTACACACCCAATAATACTTCTTCCACATTGTAACACCCATTATTATGTCCATAAAATAATTGATTTTAATTTTGAACTATTAACGCAGTCAAATATTAAGTGCCTTGTTGTGATGTGGCATTAAACTTGCACTAAAGTGCAGTACTTTAGATTATAAAAATTGCAAAAATGTTTAATATCACAAATCATTAGTTTTTTTCTTAGAGCTGTCCTTACAGATTAAAGACAACATAATTTGATCAATATCAGTAAGCACATGACACAACAATTGCTTTGAGATGAAAAAGCAGTAAAAGTGTTTTCAGAGGTTTTGATTTTTCTTTTCGTTTTTTTTAAACATGGGAATCAAAATGGATTAAATGATGCAAACTCATTGAAAAATGGCCTAAACTTACGTATAAAAACCCTAGGATCTTGCAAAACTAGATTTTGTAGAATCTTATAGTACCAATAGTTGTAGACAGTCAAAAATAACACATCACAGCACAACCCTACTTCAGACTTTAAAAATAGTGTCCTACTTAAATAGTTACATCAGCCAAGCACTTTGACATGTGAGGTTGTATTCTGGAGTCTCCCTTTGAAGGCATTGTAACAATGCTCTCCAAAAGATTCTAAAGTTCTCAAATTATTCATGGTGTTTTCCTTGGCCACTATTCAAAAAGCACTAACAGGTTACAAGCTGGCGACGTGTGTGCACAACCAAAACTATTTTACTTCTAATAATTAATTTTTAGGGCCTGTTTGGTATTGTTGATGTTTTTTGTGTTTCTGTTTCCCTACAAATTAGTGAGACACCCCATGGAAATGAATGTTGCAGATAGCATTTGCACAGTAGTTCTGCCATTCCTTGTTTTCATTTTCACTTTTTCTGAAGCAACAAATTTTGCTGCCAAAAGCTGTAAAGGTTTTACAAACAAGTCGAAAATCAAAATGGTTTTATCATGCATACACATACCCTCTTACTAAAAATTATATGGGAGTGTCCTATCAGGTTTATTGGAGGCTAAGCGCTGAACACTTCAAGAATTTTGAAAATTAGCACCTGTACCAATGGCTGCGTAAGACAAGATAAAACCTTTTATAAGACATTTTATGAGCAATAGTGGTTTATCATTTCATGTATATAATGCCTTCAAATCAGCTATATCCTAGAATGCAAAATATCACCATATGGTTGAATTGCTGAATTATCTAGTTCCAGTGTATAGAGAGAGAAATGGGGGGATGCCAACTATAAGAGAGGCATATAGATCATACCAAGACCTCAAGCACGCAAGATGAAAAAGGTGATTGCATGATAGCTTTTTTGCCCTAGCAATTGGTTCCTGTAGTTTACACAAGCAATTATGTTCCCACAAAATAGATACGGAACAACAGTTTTGACTTTTGAAGCATAACTTAAGAGAATTACTTACTCTGCAGATAGCACATTCATCATCGAATGCACAAAGCTCTTCATATGTAGCATCAGGAAGAGCTCCATTGAGAGAACTTAATGCCTTTCTTAACTTGATATATGCCCTGACCCGCTTCACAATTGCACTTACAAGAGCCTGCTTATCATGATAGCGACAAGGAAAAACATCGAAATCATAATTTTCCCATTGATAAGATATTAATGCTCAAAAAGAATGACCGACAAATAATAACACTTAACACGCAAGTTTAGGAAAAGGACTGCATCCACTAGATGAAATGCCATGCCATGAAGCCACCAGATGATCAAGTAATGACCAACTGCCATTAAAAAAGCCATCATCTCTAGGAGAAAACCACAATTTCGAATGAGAATTCCCTTCCATTCAGATAAAGAACCTGCAAGAACAATCATAATTAAGTCATGATTCCAGAACACTCTTTTGTACAAACAACTTAGAAGTGGCAGCACATCAAAATCCAAGCCAAAGACAGCAGAAACATCCCTACATTGAACAAACTAAGATAAATATAAGGAACGTCACACAAACTTAAGATTATTGTGTCACTAAAAATTAGAAAAATATTTAAAATCAAATCATCATAAAAGAAGATCAACCCATGATGAGAGTGAGGGAATGTTGCGACAAAAGATCGGGAAATTTCAGTTCCACTAGTTCACTGACTAGGTAAGACTTGGCAAATTTCCATTTCTCTTCCTCGATTTCAAGAATCATACCTATTAGATATAACACTGGAGCCTAGTGACTGGGTAAGGTTGCCACAAATCCGAGGCATTCTTTAAAGAAACTCCCTTTTCTAGTTGCTACAGTCCTCTCTCACACACTCTCTCTCTCTTTCAGCTAATGTTCTATGGTTTGCTAACTACCCAGACCATGCACACACAACATAGATGCATACATTCACCCATATATATGTACATGCATGTCTAGACAAAACATTTACATCCCAAACAGTTATTGTTCAAGGGGATCAGAGATATCTATCAAATATGTGTTCCTCCTAAATTTTTGGTCATGTGCAGTGCATCAAACATGTTTCATCACATAAATGAAGGGGAAAGAAACATTAATTAATTGGTTAATGAGATCACAGCTATCCATCAGATATTCCTTCCATTTATTAATCAAGAAAAAAAAGAAGCATTCCTTCTATCTGAATCAATGGAGCAATATCACAAGTGATGAGATCACTATCATCCAACAAATACAGAATTACTCTTGACTTTATTGCAAGCATCATCTGTGTTGAAAACTTAAATGTATGACCAAAATTTATAAAAACTACTTATAAATTGGCTATCCAATTTAGACTATTTTTTAATGTTATTTAGACAGCTTTAATGATATTTAGAGAGCTTTAATTCTATTGAGACTATCTAATTTTTTTTGACTACTTGATGCATAGGTTAGGAATTTCCAAATCAAGGTTTGTCGTACGTTCGTTACCTAACTTTATTGGCCTTACCGTATCGTATCAGTATTGAACCAGTACGCAATCTCGTACCATACCGATACTTAGTATGCCTCGCCATCTCATACCGTACCGCATACCAACATTATAATAAAATGGTATCGATACGGGGTCCGGTACCGAGACGGCGAACCTTACTCTAAATCATATAATTTTTAGTGTATAAGTAGTTCAGAGATAGTATATCACATCCAAAGGCTTGGATCATCAATGTGGGACTTCCATTGTCCAATACAAACCAGACCAAATCTGAGTGGAGATCCACGCGAGTGTAGCCGAGTCTGACTCTATATATAAATATAGATTAATAAATAGATAGTAAAACTTATAAATACCTGCCACTATTTTGTAAGAAGTATCGGAGCCCAAGAAATCACCACCACTATCAATGGAATGCCGTTGCCAAATCTCAAGCAACTGAAACCCATGTACTATGATAGCCTATGAGAAAACAATTGCACATCAGAAAGATTCTGACATTGTTTACATACATGCAAGGACATTCAATTGTAATGTTAACTACGTCTTCTATTCTAAACATGAGTAGAGCAAATTGCAAAAGATGTCACAAGGATGCTTCACTGATAAATTTCACCTAGTATAATTAGTCGTTAAGGAGATTGTGTAGCTATATATGACCTTTAATGCATTTCTTATGTTCAGTTTAACATCTCTGTACGAAAACCATGGTAAAGATTTTCAGACCAGAACTACAAAACTGAAGCCAGAGTGTTCTGTTTTTAGTCAGACCTGATCTGAAATCATGGCCAGATAAGAGCTTGAGCCAAAACTGACTTTCTGGGCAAAATTTATTGCAAGTGGTGCAGCATTTTATCTAGCTCTTCATTTATTCAATCCCACAAGGATCTTGTCAAATTTATTTTGAACATTGAAGTTCTTCACATGAACTAGAAGTGTGTCGATATTAGATCTAAAAGAAAGGTAGAAAACAAAAATTGCTGAAAATTTGGCTATCACAGAGCCTAAATTTCATAAAACTTACACGGTCATGTGTTGGATTATAATAGACGATAATTATACACTCTAAAATGACATGAAATATAAGCTCTATATTTTTACTAAAAGGAAAGATTGTAGTATTTGAAATTAAAACCATATTTCTTAAGCTTGGTAAAATCATGTATATCTCTTTTTTGAAGTTATCAACAAACCCTACAAGAAATACAGCTTATTTTGATAAATATGTGCAATACCTTGTGGTCACACATCAGGCAACGAGATGTGACCATTTTATAACATGGAGAAACAATTAAATTTTTGACGTTGCAGAATCCTTAGGTGCAAGTACCTGTGATGTCTCAAAAACAATACTGAGAGGCTCGAAGAACAAGAGAACAAATAAACTAGAACCGGATGATTTGTAGATCATCATACACAGCTTTATCCTGAAAACTCAAACTGTTAGTGGGAGATGCCTCATTAAAGGAAATTTCGGTTCCTCATAAGAGGCAAAAACAGAACTGCATTCAAAGTTTGATAATCAAGTAAAGAAGAAAAAACTTGCAAACATGTAAACGGAGGAACTTGTAAGATAAACAAACTGACACCATGATGTATCATGGGCAACAAAAGATAAGTAATGGAAAAATTGAGCTCATATCTACTGTTAGTTTATTAAGCTAGAATTCCATAGTTTACTATGCAGCTTCAATAACAGAACAATAAGCAATACAATTTTCCATGCTACTGTAAAATGTGAAAACATACAAGCTAAAGGTCTAGCATTGATTATGGCAGCAGATACCCAATTCAAAAGTCTAGACACACAATCAATTCAGAAGAAGATAAAGGGCTAGAAATAAGACTTCCAAAATGGTTAAAGGAAAACAGGTGGCAAGCAAAATGAATACATCTATGTTTTAAGTTAAACTCGATGAACCAAAATAACAGCTTACCATAAAATATGGAATATAGTATTGAACATAAATGTCAAGGATGATATAAAAGGCAAAGGGAAAAGTAAATTAATATGAATACAGCAATAAAAGGGCAAACTGCGGGTAAATAAAAAACATAGATACTAGTTAACCCCCCACCCTCCACCCCCCTTTTATTTATTAATAACTTGAATCTATTTGACTCAATTTGTGACTTTGTAGAGTGGATAAAAAACAAATGATCATTATTCACTTTTTACTAGAATTATAGGTGAACCATAAAAAAGGCTGCACTTCTGTACAACTAACCCACAATACAATCTACTTCTATCGGTATACAAGCAAGAAGCATTAAAGAATGAGATCAGAGGATAGCCAGGTTATAAATTATAAAAGCATAAAATGAACCATCCACCAGAGACTAGTTGCAAGTGGGAATATGTTAAAGAAATTCACCGAAGTATGTGACCTTTGATATCTGATGGGGCAGAGCCTTATGAGTTTCGGAATTATTATAGAAAATATGATCATGAATCATTGAAAGTAAATTGTTTGTTAAGATATGTTTTTCATGTCCCAGTTTCATAGTACCTTCAACAGGATTCAACAAATAGTCATAGAATGAAACTATTTCAGACATGAAATAATATTAAAAACAATAAAAGTGATTCTCAACTGGACTCCAAATCAAGGTTTCAAATCTCAAGAATACCAGCCTATACCGGCTATTATAGACACAACTGGCACTCGGCACTCCTGGATATGATTTCTTAACCCCACTCAGCCCATATTGGCCCCAATCGACCCCTGTACTGCTTGCCATCGAGCTTGTTTTCTTGTTTTCTTTTCTTTTTGTGTGTGGGTGTGGGAAAGGTACCTTGTGCTAATCAGTACATACCAACCAATATGGGGGCATTCTATTTGAAACCTAGCCCAAATAATGACTGGTTTCAGCATCGTAGCTGAGTGATCCAAGAAATTTCCCAACCTTATAATGCTACATAGGAATCCTTGCTTGCTTGTCACGAAAACATGGTACAATTGCTGTGCATCACTTTTAGGGGGCATTACACTCAAGACACAATTACTGATTACAATTTGCTAAAACAGAACTGCAGCTGCTAATTAAAAGCGAATAGACACTAATATATAAACAATAAACTTTTGTGTTTTTGTTCAAGTTTGCATTCATAATAAATGTTCTTGATATTTCAAGAATAAGCTCATTAGAAAATTTGCTGTGCTTCTAGCCTTCTGGTTTCAAAAGACCAACTAACTATATGCTCTTTCAGAATATAACAAACCTTGTTAACTTAAGTTGAAGAAATCTAAAGAAAGTGTCTAGATTACTCAGAGCTTCAGAAATGGTGAGTGTCAGTCATATCGACCAGAAGCAATTGTTCTTTTACTCCTTTAATTATAGTTTTCCTAGGTGCTAGTTGCAAAGAGACCAAAAGTTACAGAATAATTCAATAGAAAAATACCATGGATGAAAATTTCCATATATCTATTATCCATGTAGGTCATAATGTCATACATGAAGATAAGAGAATAAGATGCATCAAGGTCAGATTTGACATTTAATTGATAGCTAGAAAAGATAGTAGGCTTCAAAGAGATATTCCAAAGTATAATTGCTTACGCATCAGGAAACATTACCATAGAAGGTCTGCAAATAGAACAAGCAAAAAGGTCGAAAAAACACGAAAGTATTTCGAAGGTGTTGCAGCGGGGGATGCATTTAACTGCTCAAGCCGATCTCTGGCCAATGATTGGAACATCTATAAACATGAACAGAATATGTTACACCTATAAAAAGACAGTCTCAAGCTACCATATAACATAAATAAGCTGGCATGCTTTGTTTACATTACCTTCAGGCAACAAAGAAAGACCAGCCAGCCTGACCACAGGACCACTTGAAACATATTAGGTGGTACGACCAGTGGAAGAAAAGTTCCCTGCTCAAACATGTGAAACAGAAAATGCAACAATAATGTCGGAAGTGAAGGAACTAATAACATGCCCATTTACTAACAATTTTGATAATACGAAATAGGTAAACACCTATGAAACTTTGTAGTGTAATTTGGGTTCAGATTGATATTTGCAATCATGGGATCAAAAGATCAAGCTGATCTTACCCATTTTAGATCATGGAGCTGGTAAGGATATGTAATTAAACCAATGGAAGCAACAAGTCATTGATATGAATTTGTAATTAAACAGTAACATAGAGATGAAGGCAGTAAGCATATTAATATTTTGTACACTATTCTACTTAAATGCCCACTAATTCTTGCAAGACCAATCATAGGCTCTCTCCAAGTTGACTAAACCACAAGTAGATGCTTTCTTTTCATTTGCACTCATTACCTTAAAAACAATTTAAAAAAAAAAAATCAAAAAGTTGCCTTTACGATTGACCATCCTACCACAAAATGAAAATGAATACTTGATGCACATTTAATGAGATTCATTTTTGAGATTAATGAATATTAAATTCCCATGCTAATCCACCTTTATATCCCCGTAACTGCAACTACAACTCCAAAACAAGAGTTACGCTGTCCTTCTGGTGTGTAAACCTTTTGGTTCAAGAACATGTCTACATTTTAACAAATAACATTTATACACTTGGCGAAAAAAGGAAAAATATTACACTAAATAAAACACCCAGGTCCATGATAACATGAAGCGATGGGCACAAGTCAGCCAAAGACTATCATCTTTTTGACTTTTCTGTAAATTCTGCTTAAGGAAGTCTATAGGAAAAAACGACCAGTTCTATTGTCACTTACACATACAGCATTACAGCCTACAAGTGTTGACAAGTCCCTTTTCCCTTGACCAAATTTCCCGCCATGAACTAAAGCACCCACTGCGATCATGTCTTCCCACAAAGGCCCAATAAATAAGTGTGATTTATGTTTGCCAAAGGCCTTTTGAACCATCTTGCGATCACTTTGGATGCAGTTTTATGATAAATCAACAGAAGAAATGGCAAAGATTACTACAGATTTCCTTTAGCATGTCAACCAGATGTTGTCTGTTTCACAATATGCATTGAAAAACACAAAGCTATTACCTTATGGTCCTACAACTTTTTCCTTTCCAAGTTTAAAGATCACTTTCTTCATCATCTTCTTTTAGATCACCTTTCTGATCCTATTAAAAATTCAGGAGATACAGAGTCAGAGTGGTCTCTCCAATATCTGTTTTAGATACCTTATTTCCATGGTATGAGATTCACATCCCTGGTTTCCTTTGCTCACTACCCACATTCAGTCACCTCAGAGAATGGAATTTCATTCTTGCACTAAGCATAACATGGAAAGACTTTTAATTACCTTACTCCCCCCTAATGTTCATGACCACACAATTGTTTCTCTAGTGCATTTCCACCCTAAGCATTAAACATTTATAATCTCATGCTAACAAACTTCTTAGATCTAGTGAACCTAAGAAAATGTTCAAGAGATTCTACATACAAGAAACTAAAACAATGTTGGTAAAAGAAAAATAATGAATAATAACCTGTTTATTGTAAGCTGGGAGTTGTGGAACTTATGCATACAGCTTAAGGTGAATACATAATATTATAGCTGCACACAATCAGAAGCAGTCAAAATATTATAGTTGCTCTAGCATAATCTTTCAAATGCCTGATTAATGGAATGAATTAACATCTTTGTTAAGCAAATTACACTACCTATGAGACAAAAATTAATTATAAAAGAGAGCATATTAATTACTCATATCCAGCATATGTAATACTTATGAGAGATTCATGAGACAAACAAGTACAACTAGGTTGCCATTTTGAATGCGAGAACATATATAGTGAAAATAGTGGGTGACAGAAGAAGGAAGATCATCACCTTGTAAATTAGATAATGAATAAGGCGTTCCAATACTTTTCGAGTCTCTGAAGGATATAACTGCACAAAGAATATGGTCTGCACATAAAAAAAAAAAATATGATCAAAAAATATTATAAGTGCAAAGTAAATACATTTCTTTAGCTAGATGTTAAGCATGCATTGTTCAATGGGCGCAGCACTTAGTATTATCCTTTCTCAAGATCATACTCAGAAAATATAACAGCACTTTTACCAAACATCCTGGTGAACCTAGTTAATAGGGTCGGCAATGCGTTTCTTTGGGTCAAGCTCGGGTTGGGTCAATATCCTGTATCTTCTTTTTTTTTAATTCCTTTTTTTGAGATCAGAAGGGGATAATCCCCACCTTTTTCTCCCCTATACCTATACCCTTTGAGGGCCAACTCCAACATGAATCAAACCCCTGCCCCCTTGCCCAACTAGCAAAGGATGATACCATCTGAGCAAGCGTTTGATAGTGGGTCAATATCCTATATCAAGACTATATCAGCCTGATTCAAACCTAACCTAACCCATCAATAGTAGTGGCAATGGGTTGGTTGAATTGGGCTCAGATTGGGTCGATGTCCTTAAGTTCACCTGAACCAAACCCAACTCGACCCACAAACATAACATGGTGTCGGTGCAACTGACCCAGACCTGACCTGATTACCCATGTAAGGCCCAGACTCATGCAAGTTTTGAGGTTTTTATGTATAGGCTGCATTATCTTGCGTTGTTAGTCATGGGCTGTCTTGGCCTGCATCTTCAGCATTAAATCTAAAGCAGTTATTTCCCGCTACAAGCGAAAACAAACTAATACCAAGGCCTCAACCAACAGCAAGATAAAAAAGGTCACTTTCCTCTCTACCCATTGGTTCTGACCCGAGCTAAAGCCATTACATATAGATTCAATGACTAATATTCCCCTTAACTTGTAATATATTAACTAATTTAGGTAGCTTGACCTGATGGTTGAAAGTAATATTCAAAAACTATGATTGAACATGTTGAACTGTAAAACAAGTAGTTTCTAATCCAATCATAACCCCCTAAACCATTCTAGCTTTTCCAAAAAATTGTTTGACCCACTAGTTGAATCAACATTTCATCTGAACCCTTATGAATTCACATGAACAAGAGCCTTTGGTTGACAATATGAGGCATTTGTGATTTAGAGTCCCATTGTTTTCCTCCACACTCCATGACACGGCCCTTAATGAAGCTCCAGAGGCATCAGTGGCCTCCAAGCACCTACTTAAGCTTTCTTGAAGGGATGTTGCGACCCAAGTGGCCCATTGTTCTCTGTCTACCATCAACCACAGTTACTCAGCCTCAAGTTCCAGCAGGCAGGTTCTTGATATCCCTCTATGGATTCATTGAGGAGCTTTGAGAGTTTACAAGCCGCCACTCTCAACCAATCCTCAATATTGACAGCCTAACCTCAAGCATGGCAGCAAAGATGGAAGACATACAATAGGGGAAGGTGATGTTAAAATATGAGATTTTTGCCATGTTTTAGGGTTGTTTCATGAACACATGAGATGGGGTTTTCCTTGTTGCAGATTGTTAGTCAACGTGGAGGGGAAGAATGAAGGGAAGGCAAGAGTCGGGGTTTTCAAGAACAAGGATTGAGATATCTCATCTTGTCATGTAAAGTGGCTTACCTCAAATAATGGCTTTTTTTCGCAATTTTTTCGATGACTTAATCGGCCCAAGTTGATACCTTCCCTATCCAAAGTCTGTAATTATCTTATTTTTCAAAGATGTTGGAGTTCTCATATGAAGAATTAGACATTGATCATTATCATGCAATTACGAGGCTATTCTCGTCACAAATAACCTGAGTGACAATAATCAATCAGCAGAGCACATCAACTCAAAAGTCAATTTTGTCGAGATAAACGTAAATACCTTGAGGCACACGATGACAAGAACGAACACATTAAGCACAGAACTCGCCAACAAAGCGATGGTAACACGCGAGCCCAAGAGCAGTGCCATCTCCCGCTCGACGCTCCTCGAGCCAACCTCATTCTCATCAACCAAACCATCAGATTTCATCCCATCAAGAAGCGACACCGTCCACCATTGCAGACCAACAAGGCTGATCACCGTGCTGATGGCAGAGGCGTACAAGTAATTCACGGCCATGCCGACGAACTCCAGCTACTCCCCCTCGACCAAACAACCAAGAACACCAAAATCGAAAGCAACCCCTCATTCCCCGTACTCAAAATAATACATCGCGATCCACCTGAAAACAAGTTCAAACAAAAATCATCACAAATTATGAATTTATGAACGAAAGAACACGAAAAGAATTCAAGATTGCATCAAATCGGGCACCGAAAACCCTAGAATCGGAGACGATGAAGAGCGGTTCTTGTTCTTGATTTGAAGAAGAAGAGAACGTACGAAGGCGATCAGGGGGAAGCTTCGATGGCGTCGGAGGAGGGTTCCGGACTCTTCTTTCTTGAGCTCCTCCCGACGCTTTTCGAGGATTCTATCGGATCGCTGATAGGTCTTTTTTGTTCTGAATACTTGTTTCGTCTCTTAAATGGAAAACGCGCTGGAGAACGGGGTTTCTCGGAGAAAATAAATAGTTCGGGGCCCTCAAACCAATCGGCTTCGCAGCCACGCGTCGCGAAGAGATTGGTCCGTCTCGCAAGACCACGTGAATCCTACTGATCTTGTCATAGGGCATGAAATATGGTACGAGGATCGGTCTGCGTAGAATTCTTGGATTAGTGCAGCGGGGAATAAATCGCTTCAAAAAAACGGAGGTTAGAATGCCGCTGTCGCGCCTTCCGCGATCCGTCCCCACGCCGACCAGCTAAGAGCAATTATATCCTATGCACCAGAGGCGTTCGTTTGTTGGACTCATCACGTAATCGTTATTCATCAAAACGCGCATCTTGACGGTTGATCCATAAAAGCAAATGCTTGTGATTAGCATGGTGCACATGAAATGATGCAAGATACAATTTCTCTAAGTTGATATGCTGCATCATAAGAAAGCATATCTGTTGTCGCTAAATTCTGCACCGAGGTCTCGGTGTGCTCTAATGTCGATGTGAATGAAGAGAAGTAAGGTTGGATGTGGCTGAGGTGAGGATCAACCAAATGCCCTCGTGGCTAACCTGCAGGAAGTTCGCCTGTCGAAAGATTTCCGGCAGAAATCTTCCGATACTTAAGTCAAAATAGTAAAGCAACAGTATGGAAGAGAGAAAATTTATCGAGTAAAATCTCTAAAAATCAACCTACCTGAGGATCCCTGAGCCACCCCTTTATTTAAGGTAGAATACTGATCTGTTACCTAATTTGGCGCGATATGCCTTAACTATATGGTAACGATTAGCTATGCGTTAACAATATGATAACCGTCCCGCGTTAGCAGCACGCAACGGTAATTTCGCACATCATGCATTGACTGTAGTGTCACTATAATTGCTGGTCTTATTAGCACGAGCAGAGTGGCACCTCGGTTTTCACCAAAGTTGTTCACATTGGTTAATACCGAGGTCAAGGAGATCGGTCTAAGCTGAGGTCAAGATGTCCAATGTTTTCTCCATCACTTGCCTTTCAATTTCGAGGTCAAATTGAATCTTAGTTCAGGTGACAGACATTATATCATCATCTGGATTGAGGGCAAGGCATCTAGAAGAGAGTTTCAATGCGTCGATTAATCTTTTCGAAGCGCCTTTATATCGAGGCTATCCCAAGACGTCATTATTCTGGAGTTTTTTTAAGGCACTATTAATGTGGTGATCCAGATGAATCACTCACGTCATATCCCGAGCTAACACGTGGTTGAATCAACTCGGGAAGTTGGACCGTTGCTTTAATTAGAGCCGTTCATACCCCTATATAAGGATAACCCCTTCCTTTATTTCGCACTTCTTGCTTCTTTTGCAAATCTCCCCAACAGCTCGAGCTTTCTCCTAGGTGCTTCTTCGGTGAAATTCTTCTCCTCTGGTTCTGGCGTTCTCTCTGGTTTCTTCCAAGGATCATTGGTGGGTGTCCGCTTTTGGTTGCTCGAATTTTTCTTTCTTGCCCATTTTCCTTTGGTCTTTTCTATTTTCTACGTCATGATTGAGGCTGAGATCGAGGTCTTAGTGGGGAGTTGGTCGTCCAACCAATCTCCTCGAGCTTGACGTTCCTTACGTCCTTATGAGGTTGAGCCCGAAGCCACTCCACCCCAAAATACGAAGTGTCAGTCCTCACTCAAGAGGAGATATACCTGCTTCGAGCTTAACACTTCACTTATCAGGAAAAAGGAGGTTCCGTGGAGAAGTTGAGGTCACTCTTTGACCTCGAAGTCTGCCCCTTAAGTGCTTGAATCTGGCGACCCATCTCCTCGATCTTTCGATCGAGGTCGGCTTCTTGTTAGGGTTAGAACTCCGTCTGATGGGAAGATGAATGACCTAGAGTGGAATCTTTGTCAGAATAGAGGCTTGGAGCATACCGCTTCCCATCCCGAACAGGACTCCTATGACGGGTGTGCCGACTCTATTAGGTTTGCTCAGGGCTTTGGGGCCGCAGATGGTGGATAATTTGGCGCGTATGGCACATTGGTTGTTGGAAATGATGACCGGGCTGAACAGGTTCTAGCCAGGTTGATGCTGGTCGTGCTATTATTTGCTGTAAGCCTAAACGGCCGTAGTCGAGGCCTACACCTATTGTACGAGCAGATTAAACTGCTCAGTGTTCCTAGGTGCAACGGGTTGTGTCAACATGGCATGTTCCAGGCTCTGCAGTGAATCTCATAAGGCTGGAGCTCGGCGTTGCAAGGCATTGGATGCTTCGTGGCTGCTTCGCAACCTCATGATAATAATTTCTCCCCTCTTTAGATGTCGGTGCAAGACCCTTCCTCTAGCACCAATTTGTTGGCACTAAATTTTGCACTGAGGTCGGCAGCTGCTCGGCGTGCTCTAAGGTCGGTGTGAACCAAAGAGAAGTAAAGCCGAATATGGCCAAGGTGAAGATACACTGAATGCCACCGAGGCCAACCTACAGAAAGTCTACTTGCCAGAAGGTTTCCGATGGGGACCTTCTTATGCTTAAGTCAGAATAGTAGAGCAACAATGTAGAAGGAAAAAAATTTATCGAGTGAAATTTCCAAAAATCAACCTACCTGAGATCCTCGGGCCACCTTTTATATAAGGTAGAATACTGATCTGTTATCTGATTTGGCGCGACGTGCCTTAACTGTATAGTAACGGTCGGTTGTACATTAATAACGTGGTACCGTCCCGCACGAGTAACACACGGTCGGCAATTTTGCCAATCATGCATTGACTGCAGTGTCGCTATAGTTGTTGGTCTTTATTAGCATGAGCCATGTGGCACCTCGATTTCCACCGAAGTTATTCACATCAGTCAATACTGATGTCTAAGCTTAGGTCAAAATGTCTAATATTTTCTCTATTAATGTTCTAGAATCATATCGTGGTGTACCACATTAATCACAGATATTCGTTCATTCACTTGATTAATTAGATTTAAAAAACGAGCACTTTTTGATTGGCATGATGAGGCGCGCATCCGTTTCCCCTTTCTAGAATATTTATGACCGTTGGTTTGATATTTCAATATGTTTTTGATGGTTGTTGATGGGGGAAAGAGTAGAGGGTAGGGCGGTGCGGGGGGATCGAACAATGGGGTCCACTTAATCTTTGAATGGCGACGGATCAACAATCAAACTGAGTGTTGCTTTTAAGTTGGACAAAGGAAGAGGAAGTAAACGATCGTTTAATTTCATGTCCGGGATCCACGCTGTAAGCCTATAACCAGACAAAAATATCATTTGGGCAGCACTTCTAATAGATAGTTATGTACAGCGCTCGGATATTTTTAAAAATATCCTTCTATAACTTCAAATTTGTATGAATATTCTTTATAAATTTATATTTATTTATATATCCTCATAAAACATCAGTTTTGTGCAAATGCTCCTAATATAACAGTTCTTCTAATACCATTACTAAAAAATATATTTATTTTAATTAAAAATAAAATAAAATTTTAAAATTAGTGTTTTGTTTTTTTATCGTGATCACCTCATAAACTTTTTTTTTTGAACATCTACCCATTAAGAATATTTTAGTTATTTTAATTTGAAATTGTTAAATTTTTAACAGCATTAGATGGCGTAAGCACATATGCAAAAACATAGATAAAGTTGAGAATAATAGCAAAATAAGTGTTTTACGAGGGTATAAATTCAAAAATCAATTTTAGAAAGATATTCATGCAAAATTCCATATTCAAAAAAGTATTTATGTAAAAAAATAAAAAAATAAAATATCAAAATTTTGATAAAGATGAGGTTTAGGCAAGTGACTACGATGGAACGGCACACTAATGCGATTTAGCCGTTATGGCCCCGTTGGGATGCCTAAATGTCTTTTTCACTGAAAATTGAAAAAATTAAACGAAAGTTCCAGTATTAGAAATTAGATGACTAATTTTGATTAATAGATAATTTATTTTGTTCCTATTAAATCAAGATAATAGATTTTGAAACTCCTCCCATCTCACAAAATTCTCCATGGCGGTGTTTGGTTCTTCCAGGCCCTCCACATTGGTATATATTAGCATCGACATCAGTGGACGTATAATATTATTTTTAAGAAAAAATTCCAAGCCACATGAATTTAAGTGTCTCGTCCTGCAGGCTTGTGCAGGGTGTCATGTTCATCATGATATATATATAGGATGCCTTTACCAATAAGGATTTTATATTCAATTTTTTGAGCAGATGCTTTAATGATGACTTTAATTATACTTACATTGACGTGGTTTGCATAGAATTGTATACTGGTGTTAAAAATTTGTTATCCAGTATGAATTCCTAATTCTAGGATACTTTGTGTTTGTGCCGAAAAAAAAAAGTTTAATTACAACCAGTAAAAGTTTTGAGGATTGGAAGGAGCCCTGAGATCAGTTATTCTAATTTTTTAAGGGCTCCAAATTTCAGTTTACAATACATGGACCAAATTTCAGTTGCTAACTCGACTGAAGTTAGCTTCAAAGATCTATTGGACTCGATCTGAACTCAGTTAGCTTTTGCTTCACGCTAGACTTTGCCAACGTGTTTGTATGTGAAACATCGCACTGACTGGCGTGGTAAATGAAGGGGTCCAATCCAAGTCCAAAATCTCGACCCGTATCCACACTGGGTAGATCGTCTCTTCTTCTTCTTCTTCTTCTTCTTCTTCTTCTTCTTCTTCTTTTTTTTTTTGATACACTCATACTAATCTCGCGTGAGTATAACCAGCAGAATCAAAAAAAAGAAAACAACTTAGGGAGGAGGAACGACAAAATGTCGAGTCCACAAAACCTCTCTAGAGTGGTGGACAGTATAGGAAGCAATTCAGTCTACAGCCCTATTCGTCTCTCGGTACACAGGCACGGCTAGGAATGTATCACACTCCCTCACCAGCCACCAGATATCGCCAAAAAGCGAATGTTCATCCCCCTCTGCCTCTCCTTTAGTATCCATTCAATCACTACGGCTGAGTTTCCGTCAAAGATGATGCTCCCAACCCCTAACACCTGTCTCGTGTAGAAAATATCCTCCCACGCCGCCCTAAACTCCGCTCCAAAAGCCGATACCTCGAAAGAGCGTCGCCCACCAGCTATCACCACCAGCAGGCATGCTACCATTCACAAGGAATGAGTTATTCGAGCTGCAGAAGAATGTTGCAAGTTCCTCTGCTTGCAATGATGCTTGTACCCTTGGCAAAACTCATCAACTCAATGGAATCCCAAGGTAATACTAGTTTTGTTCTTACGATTTAAGTAATCAAGTTTTGTTCTGCAAGCAATGCTCTTGCTTTTGTTCCACATTTACATAAGGCAACAATAGCTTTTGCGCAAAATATGATGAGGAATAAACTCTCTCAAAGTATAGCCTTTGCGAGCCTGTTTTCCATAAACCTGAAACCTCATAGTCCTGGACCTTTGAGACGGCAAGTTCTCTAATTATATGATCATAATAAATACTTTCCAACATTTCGTTGCAGTAACTTGGATTATTTAACTCTCGTCCTTCATTAGAAAGTAAAAGCACCTACCTAGGCTTCTCTGATTCTCAAATCCATATATCCAATAATTGCTACATGTTTTAACAAAACAACCAAACCTAAAATTAATAAACAATATAGAATTTTACTTCTGCCTTGATCCACCTACCTTGCATGTTTAAACTATTAGTTTGTAATTAAAAATTACACCGACAAGTCCTACAAGAACAAATTTTAAAAAAAAAAAAAATCGCCGCCCTACTCTATCCACCGAATGATTGCTACCAGTAGAGTTAGCCAACGACTAACTTCATTATACATTAAGAGACTAAGAATGGAACAGGAACCGGATAGCATGTGCATTTCCTCTTCTTTATTGATTAACCTAATCATGCCATGTTTCATTCATAGAAATATGGTTGATAGGCTAAGATGATGCAGCTAAATCCAAGGGAACACCCACCCATGACGCCATGACAAGTGTCTTCAATACCTTCGCCGTTTAACATTAAATTAAAAATACATTGAAATCAGGGTCCTAGTTATCATTTAACAGCATGGGTTCTACATCATAGGGTTAAATCAAAGGTAGCTGATTAATAAATTCCACACTTGTTCTAGGTTTTATGTTCTAATCTTTTCGAGAAGCAAGTCGGTGGCTACGAAAGTACCTGACATATTCTTATACATCATAGTATTAAACTGCATGTATGCTGCTTAAAAAATTTGTTGATTGAAGATTGATGATACAATAGTGCCAAATGTCCCTCTAATGACTGTCAATTAAGACAAGATAGGTATTTAAAAGTTCAAAAAAGTGGGGAAGAGACCTGCTCTTGTTTTAGATCTGTATATCTAACGCACACCTCTTGACCTTGGATTAATTTATTAACCAAAAGGCTTAACATGTCTGCTTAAGATCAACAACACAAATCGTCATCTTTACATTCTCAAACTTCACACATTAAACTTAATAAGGCTGCATTGGGTTCGGGAGTGTAGTCGGAAAAATCTTATTTGATAGAAAGTCTTTTACATCAACTTATGACCGAATCACAACGCCTATTATGTATCATGCTAAAATATTTTTACAATGCCTTCACAAACAAACAAACCACAATGATATTTTTTCGAAAAAGATACATGCCATGGTATGTTTCCCTTATAGTTTTGTGTTGTGAATTGGTACAAGCAAGGTAGGCAAGAGAGGAGTTGGCATGTTTTAGAAGTATATTGCCTGGGTATAGGAAGTCTTGGAGGAGAGGAAAGAAAATGTTGCAATCCTTTTCTTCTGGCCAGCAAAATTTGGCAATACAGAAAGAAGACAGTGAGAAGAAGAAAGAAAAGAATAACCCTTGACTAGGGTGTTAGGGATTGCAAAGCTAGGATAATCTTTGTCACTTCGCATTTGGGAGGGGCAGTGCCTTGTTAGCCTACACATGGGCTTGGGATTGATTCATATTCATGTTTACAAGGCAAGAAAGATGTTCTCTCTAAACAAATTACATCGCTGCTGAGCATGCACAACTCTAGCCTCCATTCCCCACAATAACTTATAAAACCTTTCTTTTAGCATGGACAAGGGAACAATCCATGTTTGATAATGAGGTACCATAAATGGCCCTAGTCCTCTAATCTTCAGTTGTTATACGTATAGATATCAACGCAAACATGGTTCACTTCTGCGAGCTTTCTTATGTTAATTATCACTCACAGTAGGAGCTTTTTCTGAGAAAAAAGGGGGATGGGAAAAGGTATATAGGAGAGTTGGAGAAATGCATCTCTCAGCCTCATCTGATAATGCTTGATTAGGTTGGGACAGCGAAAAGAAAGTTATGACTTTGTGGTTAAACAATAATTCAGACCTAAAAAGTGTTGATCTACCAAGATGCTTTGTAGATATTTAAATCACATAAAAGAAAATCTAACAATTAATAAAATAGTGGTAAGAAAATATCTGGCCTGTGAGGTGTGAGAGGCACACCAAAAGACGCACTGTCCTAAAACCGTTGTTGCCTCCTCACGTGCAGGTATTGGCGGTCAGCGACGGCTCCAAGATACAACCCAAACGGCTCACAGCGGGCCTAATCTACAGTGCACGTCTGTAGTAGGCAGATTACCTAGTCTATATCGGTTGCCCAATAATATAGAAAATTGTAAAAGAGAGAATGGTGGTAGAGAGAAACAATGAGAGGAAGAAGAAGGATTTTTTATTGTATTTTTTGTTAGATACAAGGAATGGCTCTTTTATAGGCCTTTTGTCATCCAACCATAACGGTTGAATACTTATGGCCTCATTAAGGCCATAATGAAAGATAATGGGAAGTTTTGAAACTTCCAAATGGAATTTGAAAAACTTAAAGATTATAACAACTCTTTTTTAAAAAATTTGGGGGTTACAAATCTTTTTTATTTACACCTCTTTAAAACTTTTCAAAATTTATTCAAATTCCAACAGTCCCCCACAAGTTTCAAAACTTTAAAAAATCATATACATATATATAGAGAGAAATTTGGGCAGCTTTATACTATGCAATGGGTGCAGGTGTCTTCCGGACTTGAACCTACACTTAGTGTTGACAGTTCTAACCTGAAGGATCATAGTGAACTAAGTCTTGAACTAGACCCTTTGGACCAGATTTTAACATGCCACACACATAGTATTGATATAGACTTGGTGCGGGTTAGCGCTATTTATGGCCATGCGCTGAATCTTGATTCTCATGAGAGTTATTAGAGAACAGCCCAATTCTCACGGTCGCGGCCTCACGACAACTCTCATTTAGGTGAGTCCTCCAAGAATACATGTGACCTGTATCCTGCAGGAGTATGCCTGCCTCGGGCTCATTCAGGGTAACACCCTTCCTAACGTCACATATCAAAGCACTATTGCCATAGGGATGAGCAGGAGACTCTCTCCTTAAAAGTAGTGCTGAAATGAGTCACGCAATATGGATTGTTTCTACCCATTGAACCTTCTTCATCGGATCTCCAATCATAAAGGTTGGGTTACCTCCCTAGGTGACTCCCTTATGGGCTTAAGCCCATCCCCCTCGACAAATCAATGACAGCTTTCTTAGAAAGAGCTTTGGTTAGCTGATCAGCTATATTTTTCTCAGACTTTACAAATTCCAAAGATACAATATTCTTATTCAATAGGCTTTTAACTGATTTGTACCTCACTTGCAAATGTCTATTCATTTTCTTATTAGTATGTACCTGCCTTACTAACTCTATTACTGCCTTACTATCACAATGTATGAAAATGGCAGGCATGGGTTTATTGACTAAAGGCATGTCAAGCATCAAGTTCTTAATCCACTCAGCCTCAGAGCAAGTTGTATCTAAAGCTATAAGTTCTGACTCCATAGTACTCCGAGAGATAATAGTTTGTTTCTTAGATCCCCAAGATATTGCTGCTCCACCCAAAAGAAATACATACCCTGAAGTGGACTTTACATCCATATTGTCTGTTATCCAATTCGCATCACTATACCCTTCAACTACATTCGGAAATCCCTTATAACACAATGAGTATTCCATGGTTCCTCTAAGATATTTAAAGACTCTCTCTAAAGCAATCCAATGATCTTTGTTAGGATTATGAGTATATCTACTAAGTCTCCCAACAGCATATGCTATATCAGGCCTAGTTTTATTGCTATGTATAACAATGATCCAATCATTTGTGAGTACTTCAGTTGAGATACTGGTTCACCATTATTTTTCTTCAAATGCACATTTAGATCATATGGTGTTGATATAGATTTGCAATCAAAATAATTAAACTTTTTTAACATCTTTTCTATTGTACTGGTTTGATTAAGAGTAATTCCATTAGGTGTTCTTTCCAACTTCATTCCTAAAATTACATAGGCTTCTCCTAAATCCTTCATGTCAAACTTTCTAGAAAGATAAGACTTAACATCATTTACTATCTCCAAATTTGTCCCAAATATTAATATATCATCAACATAAAGACATAAGATCACATGTTCTCCATTACTCTCTTTGTAGTACACACATTTATCATATTCATTAATCTTAAAGTCATATTCTAAGATCACCTTATCAAACTTCTCATGCCATTGCTTAGGAGCTTGTTTTAAACCATACAAGGATTTAACTAACTTACAGACCTTATGTTCTTGACCTTTAACTACAATACCTTCAGGTTGCTCCATATATATCTCTTCATTTATGTCTCCATTTAGAAAGGCAGTCTTAACATCCATTTGATGAATCACTAGATTATGCACTGATGCTAAAGCAACTAAAATTCTAATCGTAGTTATCCTGGATACAGGTGAATATGTATCAAAGTAATCTATTCCTTCTTTTTGTGTAAAACCTTTAGCTACTAGTCTAGCTTTGTACTTGTCTATGGTTCCATCAGGTTTTAACTTCTTCTTGAACACCCATTTACACCCAATAGCTTTGTTTCCAGGAGGTAAATTAGTTAACTCCCAAGTGTTATTTTGAATAATAGACTCTATCTCACTTTGTATAGCTTCCTTCCAAAATGGAGCATCTAAAGAAGACATAGCTTCCTTATAGGTAGTAGGATCTCCTTCTGTTAAAAAGGTATAAAATTCGTCTCCAAAATTTTTCTCTATTCTAGACCTTTTACTCCTTCTTAACTCTAATTGTGTTTCTGGTTCCTTAGATGCATTTGTACTAGTGGAAGGTTTATCATTAGTAGATGATTTATCTATTACTTGGTGTGAAATTTTATTTTTATAAGGAAATATATCTTCAAAATAGGTAGCATCTCTAGATTCTATAACTGTGTTATTTGAAATTTTACTAATCTCAGAGTTTATAACTAAGAATCTATTGGCACTACTATTTTGAGCATACCCTATAAAGACAGCATCTATAGTTTTAGGCCCTATTTTCTTTCGCTTAGGCTCAGGGATTGCTACTTTAGCTAAACACCCCCACACTTTCAAGATTTTAAGATTAGGTGTTCTTTTCTTCCAAATTTCGTAAGGGGTCTTATCATTATCTTTCACAGTTACTCTATTCAATATGAAACATGCAGTAAGAATTGCTTCTCCCCACAAATTCTCAGGTAGCCCAGAACTTATCAACATCGCATTAACCATATCCATTAAAGTTCTATTCTTTCTTTCAGCTACTCCATTAGATTGAGGAGAGTATGGCGGAGTTATTTCATGTACTATTCCATATTCCTCACAGAAGATGCTAAAATTAGTAAGGGTATACTCACCTCCTCTGTCGGATCTGAGTTTGTTAATCTTTCTTTCTAATTGATTCTCTACTTCGGTCTTATAAATCTTGAATTTATTAAACACCTCATCTTTAGTTTTTATTAAATACACATAGCAAAATTTCGAACAATCGTCTATAAAAGTCACAAAATACTTATTTCCTGCTCTAGTAGGTGGTCTGTTCGAATCACATACATCACTATGTATGAGCTCTAAGAGTTGAGTGTTTCTTTCTACAGACTTATAAGGCCTTTTAGGTTGTTTGGCTTGTACACACACTTCACATTTATGTTTGAAGTTTAGATTGGACTTAGGGACTAAGTCTAGATCCATCATTCTTTTAATTTTCTTTAAGTGTACATGTCCCAATCGTTCATGCCATACATTAGAAGATTCAACATTGAAAACACTTGAAGAGATAACTTTAACTTCTGAAAGTACATTTAATTTAAACAACCCCTCACTAATAAATCCTTTCCCAACAAATACATTATTTTTTGAAATTACAACTTTATTGGATTCCATAACAACCTTGTATCCTTGTTGGACTAAGGATGACCCACTAACTAAATTTCTTCTGATTTCTGGAACATGTTGCACTCCTTTCAAGGTTAAGATCTTTCCAGATGTCATCTTCAAATCTATGTCTCCAACTCCAAGCACACGTGCAACAGAGTCATTACCTAATGTTACACTTCCTCCACTTGATTTCTGATAAGTTTTAAAATAACCATGATCAAAACAAATATGTACATTAGCTCCAGAATCTAACCACCAATCTTTATTTCCATAAGTAAAATTAATAGAAGAAGAACTAAAGTTATACCTAAAGGATGGCTCAGCTGAATTCTCTTGATCCATCAACATATAGACTTGAGCCTTTGGATCTCTTTGATAGTGATTTGACTTGGGCTTCGGCTTATACTCCTCAGTCTTCTTGAAGAAGCAATCTTTCGCCATGTGATTAGTTCTCCCACAAACAAAGCATAGCCTTTTCTCACTTCCTTTGCCCTTGAATGTTTTATTATTATTATTATTACGGTATTGGAAGTTTTGGTTTTGGTTAGAACGATTGTGGAACCTATTATTTTTCTTGAAGTTCTTACCCCTATGTTGGAAATTATTTCTCTTGTAAAAATTCTTAGTATTATTTTCAACTAGGTTCACCTTAGGAGTCTTTTCATCCTCTTTCTTAGTATTGGCTCTATGTTTTTCCTCAACTCTAAGAGAGTTTATGACTTGGGTTAAGGTTAACTCTCCTTGTTTATGCCTAAGGGTCCTAGCAAAATCATTCCAAGATGATGGCAACTTATCTATAAGACATGAGACTTTAAAATCTTCACTAAATTTGGTTCCCTTTTTCTCAACTCCTCTCAGAAGTTCTTGATAATCATGAATTTGATCTCCCACTAGTTTATTGTCTACCATTTTATAACTATTAAAATTTGAGACAGTAAACCGATCAATGCCAGCATCTATCATCCCATATTCAGCCTCTAAAGCATCCCAAAGTTCTTTTGCACTTGAGGTAGTGGCATGATACACATCATAAAGGTGGTCAGACAAAGCACTAAGTATTCTATTATAGCAGTGGTACTCTACTTGCTCATTAGTCATTTGTGAAGGTAACTCTTGATTAGACCGTGGTTCCTCTATTGCAGATACAAGTCCTAGCACAGTCAACCAATATTTAAGTTGTCTTTGCCACCTACGAAAATTTTGTCCACTAAATTTTTCAGGCTTAATACTATTAGCTTCTTCCATATTTGCCATTCTAAATTTTAAACTCTAAGTTTTTAAAGTTTAAAAAGGGCAGTAGAGTATTCAACTGTGAGGAAAAATAATAACAATAATGTCACTAATGAATAAATTTAAACAAGATGTTCCTAAGAGTATCTCTTAATAATATACTATGTAACAATAACTTTACTAATAATTGTAAAGGAAAACAACCCTAATGTCACCAATTAGATTTAATACTTATATCTTCACCAAAACTATTTTTTTTTTTTAAATCAGAACAGTAAACTTTTTTTTTTATATATATTAAATAGTAAACTGTTTTTTTTTTAAAGCAGTAAACTATTTTCTTAATTAAAAACAGTAAACTATTTTTTATATTAAAACAATAAACTGTTTTTTTTAACAGTAAATTGTTTTCTTTGATTAAACAGTAAACTGTTTTTTTTCTATTAAACAGTAAACTGTTTTTTTATTTAAAACAGTAAACTGTTTTTTTTTTAATTAAACAGTAAACTGTTTTTTTGTTGAAACAGTAAACTGTTTTTTGTTGAAACAGTAAACTGTTTTTTTTTTTTTTAACAGTAAATTGTTTCCTTTGATTAAACAGTAAACTGTTTTTTTTTTATTAAACAGTAAACTGTTTTTTTTATTAAAACAGTAAACTGTTTTTTTAATTAAACAGTAAACTGTTTTTTGTTGAAACAGTAAACTGTTTTTTTTTTTTAACAGTAAATTGTTTTCTTTGATTAAACAGTAAACTGTTTTTTTTTTTAAACGGTTTAATATTAAAATTGAGAATCTAAAGCTAAACTATATATATATTATTATTTAAAGTGTATTCAGCAATGATTTCTATCAAAGATGAACAAAAACAGTGTTCAACTATGCATCTTGCAGAATATATAAACATATAGATGAAACAATATAACAACGGTTTTAGAATGTTGATCTACCAAGATGCTTTGTAGATATTTAAATCACATAAAAGAAAATCTAACAATTAATAAAATAGTGGTAAGAAAATATCTGGCCTGTGAGGTGTGAGAGGCACGCCAAAAGACGCACTGTCCTAAAACCGTTGTTGCCTCCCCACGTGCAGGTATTGGCGGTCAGCGACGGCTCCAAGATACAACCCAAACGGCTCACAGCGGGCCTAATCTACAGCGCACGTCTGTAGTAGGCAGATTACCTAGTCTATATCGGTTGCCTAATAATATAGAAAATTGTAAAAGAGAGAATGGTGGTAGAGAGAAACAATGAGAGGAAGAAGAAGGATTTTTTATTGTATTTTTTGTTAGATACAAGGAATGGCTCTTTTATTGGCCTTTTGTCATCCAACCATAACGGTTGAATACTTATGGCCTCATTAAGGCCATAATGAAAGATAATGGGAAGTTTTGAAACTTCCAAATGGAATTTGAAAAACTTAAAGATTATAACAACTCTTTTTTAAAAAATTTGGGGGTTACAAATCTTTTTTATTTACACCTCTTTAAAACTTTTCAAAATTTATTCAAATTCCAACAAAAAGTTCAACCAATGCATACTTCCGTTCATCCGATCTAGATTGATAAGGCAAGGAGGTAGTTGTTTGGTTGGAAAAAAAATAGCAGAAAAATGAACAATTACACGTCGTCTTCCTTATGCAACACGTTGGGATTATTTAGCTACTATGTTCACAGAGGCAATAACAGTAAATGCACTAGAACAATTGGAAAATATTCAAGCACCTCAGAGAGCCAGTTACATCAGAGTAATTACAGGCTATAGTCAGCATCCTGCACAATCATATCATATTTCTACTTAGGTGTTTTATAATGTCAAGTGATTGGTTGAGTGCCCGGATGCTCATCTGCCTGCCTATGTGATATTCTATAGGTGGGAAAGAACATAATTAGAAGTCTTGAATCCAAGAAGTGGATGAGGAAGCATGATCTGAAGGGGTGGAAGAGGTTGGCAAGTTACTAAAATGTCAGAAATCATCTCAAACGGTACATGCAACATCTGGTATATGTCGTGGCATGAGACTTTTGTCGAGTGAGTAGCTTTTGCAAGGAAAAGAGGAGAAGAGAGACTTCCAGCTTACCATTTCAATGCATGCACCTCCTCTCAAGGTAAAGGAAAATCCATGGATATCGTGTCAGGCTATTTGAACATCACTAAAACTTTAGTTGTTTCTTAATGTTCTCTTCCATTTCCACCTTCTAATATGTAATTCCCACCATAGATTGGATTTACAAATTCAAGGTATCTCAAGCAATTATTTTTTATCACTTAATCTTCATTATGTCTAAACCAAAGGGATCGTGAAGATATATAAATAAACAAATAAAATACAAAACAAGTTCATAGTTGTTCAGCAGCAACAAAAAAAAAAAACTCACATCAAATAAATGAAATCTGAAATTGAAGCATCATAACGAGATCATGAAAGACATGCTTAGCTCACTATGATTAATAAGACTGGCACTCTGATCCTGGCCACCACGAGTTTATACACACCTAAACTCTAGAAACGAGCAAAACAATAGCTTGTACTTAGATTAGATGTTCTTGGCATTGAGAAATTCAGAGCATGGTCCTTTGAGTTCACGGATGCACTATGTGATATATGAACAAGCAAAACCAAAAGGGATGCTAAAAAACCTAGGATACATGGGAATGGACTCGTCAGCATGCAAACAAAAAATTAAGTTGTGCTTTGCTTTACCAAGAGACAAGATACCTGGGATGAGACTCATCAAACTCTTGCACAGATGGTTTAGCTAGTTTGGCAGGGGGAGCCAAAGTGACATGACACATCAAATAAAACCTCACTTGTTGTCATAAGGGGAGATAGAAATCTATGAAAAAAAATAATATGGAGGCGAAAAAGAACCAAATTTCCGAATGCTCGTTTGGAATCATATAGTCATATTCCTCCCCCGCCCCCACCCTGGGCCAAAAAAAAAATAAGAGTTTTTTTTAAAGAAAAAAAGATGCCCCTGTGTAAAGCAAATATTCCCCAAATTCCTTACCTACTTTATACCTGTAGATATACAAAGGAGATTTTGAAAGCTTTCTTTTGATAAAATAACACCTCTCATGATCCATATCTTGCTGCTTCTTCTTCTTATAAAAGATAAACAAAAAAAAAAAAATCAAGAATATAGATTGAAATTATGTATTTACAACTTACATAAAATATAAGTTCTAAGATATTCAACTTTCTCCAAACAACATATACACGTGCAAGCCGCGCGCACATAAACACACACATATATAAATATACCTACATATATATGTATGTGCGCCCACGTATGGGTAGAATTATAGTATTTCGATAGGAGTACCTTTAGAAGTTACTTTTACCGGCAAATGACAAATTATCCCATGTATCAAATTAGATAGTATTACATGAATGAGGTAATTTTGTCATCTAGCCTATGTTGTCGAAGCAATCACTATCGTAATCATTGCAAGAAAATTTATTAATGACATGTATAGATCAACTAACATTAAAATATCTCCATGTATAGTATATCTAATTGTAAATGATAGTAAATTTTTTATTTATCAGTCAGAGCAACTTAAAAAATGCTTCTATAGGAGCATCATAGCTCTACCATAAACCATAAGCATTTATTGTTTATTTTTAGATTACAACGCCTTTGACCCCTATAACAGGCCAAACTCCATATGCTATATATATGGTAGGTGTTCTTTTACTCTTAATTTTCTCCTAACATTGGATCTATTTTTGTGCACGCATAATTGGCTTGGCTTCTATCAGGATACTTAGAGATGGAGTTGCTAAGTCGCATTTTAGAAACTTCTTGGAATAAAGCTGCCTCTTTTTAGCATTGGCATCAAATTAGACAATCAAATATCAACATATTCATTTTCAAATTCTTTTTTATTTGATTAACATGATCCATTTATGGATATGGATTGGATGCTAAAATTAATATTCATATTTTCTTTCGAATGGATATCCATAAAAATATATATCAACAATACTAGATATGGACATAAATTAGATATTAATGATTAAAATATATGTTACATTTTAAGAATTTTCTTTTAATAAAATCTCCTCCTTTTATAGTTGAGAATAGTTTGGATATGCATCATATATCATTATTTCATTTCGATATCTTTTTTTTTTCTAGCAGATATGGATGCAGATATGAATATTATTCAGATGCCAAAATTCGCATCCATATTATTTTAAACGAATGCAGATATACACTTTAGATATTATCCATGCATGCAACAATATAGACATAAATCAAATATTAATAGAGAATAAGCAACCGAATCACATTCAAAAACTTTCTTTAGTAAAAGCATGCATTTCTTTTTGAAGCTCCAAAACATATTAGATACAAAATTAGATATTATTTATCCATGCCAATGTCCCTTTTTTTTATCTTACAAATTATATTTCAAAACTTTTCTTTTGATAAAACATTATTTTAGGACTGAAAAATAGATTGGATATAAATTAGACATCAGTATCCCTATTCGTACTCTTTTTTATTTGGTAAATCACATTTCAAAACTTTTCTTCAAATAAAAACACCGCCTTTTTAGGGTTGAAAAACAAATGAGATATACATATTTCTATATCTATATCTTTCTTTATCCTGCAAGTATGGATACTAAGATATTAAAATTTATATCCGTATTGTTGAATGGATACAAACATAAATTAGATGTTAATTACCATAAGATAAAAAATACATATATAGTAGACTGTAAATTCAATTTTATAAACCATCAAATAAATAATATCACTATTAGGAAGGTAAACTAAACTAAAAAACATGCCAATGTTGTTGGAAAGATGGAGATATATTCATCAATACCACAGTAATAAATAGAACATATTGGCTATTATTCATCTTTCTCAGTAATACAATGTTGTGTTTGTAAGGATATATACTACTGCTAATTAAATAAAGGAAAGAAGCCTTTCATTGAAACAGTACCGTATAATTCGAGAAAGCAGTACATTTAATTTCAAAAAGTGCGACAAAAGCCGCGAGGCAGGGACCTCTTCCAGGGTTCACGTGGGGCGCGAGCGATGTAGGGGTTATTTAGACATAAAAGAAATTACGATAGTCCGTGATATTTTTTTTACCTGCAACCGGCTTTTTCTCTTTTGCGGTGTCAGTTATCTCCCTTGTCGACCCGCGCGTTCCGAGTTTCCGAGCCGTATTGCTGCGTTCGGAATGCGAGGAAAATAATAAGAAAAGAGTGGGAAATAGTAATTGTAACAGACTTCATAAATGTAAATAATAAATCCGATGGTAAAAAGAAAAATAAAAATAATAAAGGAAGTTTGGAGAGATAATGGGAGGCAAGTAGAGGGAGGGAAGTCACTTTAATACTTTATTGCTTTTTTATGTCACACGCATCCGCGTGGCAGAACTAGAGAGAGGAACAAGAGTAGAAGAAGAGTCCAGGGTACTACTGCCTGTTCGCCCTCTCCTCTTCCAGCCACAGCCCATCTTACGAGAAAGGAGGGAGGGAAGGAGAAGGAGAAGAAGATGGGAAGGAGACAGAGGCATCGAATAGAGATGGAAGCGAGTAGAAGGTGGGAGGAACAAAATCTGCAGTTCGTAACAAGCGTGTCTTGATATGAGGAGATCGAACTGCATGGAGTTCCTCGGTGTTTTGATGCTATTATTTGCTTCATAAATGCAGGGAGGACACGAGAAAAATCCCAGTCTATTGTTAGAGACTGTATAAAGCCATCAACCGTTCCAAGAGCGAAGTACAAGCTACGAGCCGGGCTGTAGTGTTTGTGTGGTATTGGGCTTGGTGGCTTGTGGTGTCTTTGCGTGGGAGCTTGTATTGAAAGCGATGCCTTTTAGTGGCAAAGGAAAGAGGTTCTTGGAAGTAGTAGGGGAAGCAGGGCAAGGAGAGGAAGCTATTTTTGTTGGAGAGAATAAGAAGCAGAGGAGGATTGGAGGCATAGAGGGGTTGGAGCCGAGGTCGGTGCTGGAGACGAGGCGAAGCCTGAGCCCCCCGAGCTCCACCTCCACCCTGTCTTCTTCGTTGTGCTGCGGCGGCGGTGGTGGCGGAGGCGGAGGCGGAGGCGGAGGCTCCTTCGACACCGCCAGCGTGGCCGCGGCGGCGGCGGTCTCGGATGCCCCCGCGGCCCACAGATGGCCCATCTCCGAAGAGTGCGGCGGCGCTGGGTCCCAGAGGAAGGAGGAGTGGGCCGCGGAGCTGCAGCCCATCACGGCAGGCCTGGACCTCGGCTTCGATGGCGACGACAAGGGCGGGCTCGGGGTGGAGGACTGGGAGGCCGTCTTCTCAGAGCCCGCCGCCTACCCTGACCAGGACCAGACGTTCCTCGGGTGGATCATGGGCAACGTTGAAGACCCCCCCACCTCCTCCGCCGCTGCCGGAGGCGGCGGCCCGAGGCAGCAACCGCAGTTCTCCCCGGGGCCGGCGGAATTCAATGGCCATAATGCTGGCTTGGGGTTCGGCGGGCTCGCCGACACAGGCTTCGGCCTCGAAACCACCGGAGGGATGGGTGGAGCTTTATTGTTCTCCCCTTCCTCTAGTACTCTCCCCCCTCCTCCTCCTCTTTTCTCTTCTTCTGACCTTTCTTCCGGCGGTCGCGGGCTTTCACTTTCGAGCAGCAATACCAGCGCTTGTAGCAGCGGTATTCCTCCACCGCCGCCGAGTCCCGGTGACCAAGCTACGACGTTTGGTAGGCAAACTAGCCACACCGTCCACTCACCGACACCGTCGCCGGCGGCCGCCGTAGGGATGTTCCTCCAAAAGCCCAACTCCAACCCTCTTCTCAACCGCCAACTCCAATTTCACTCTCCTTCCAACCCGGCCTTTTTCGTCCCAGTTACCTCGATCGCCGCCGACCCGGCCGCGCACCAGCCCCCGCCGCCGCCGCAGCTCCTCCCACCCCAGCATAAGCGCCGCCACTCCATGGTCTCCAACACGGCCGGCCAAATTCCATCCAGACCTCCCTTTCCGAAACCCTCCGGCACGCCGGACCTGTTCCTCCAAAGAAGCCACCTGGGCCAGCAGCACTCGCAGGGCTCTCCCCTATCTCACCTGCTGTCGGCACAGGGTGACGACGCCGCCGCCCAGCAGCAGCAGCAGGCGTTGGTGGACGAGCTTTTCGAGGCCGCGAAGATGGTCGAGGCCGGAGACTCGTTTGGCGCGCGTGGGATATTGGCGCGGCTCAATCACCAGCTTCCCTCCCCACAGGGGAAGCCCCTCCTCCGCTCCGCTTTCTACTTCAAGGAGACTCTCCACCGTATCCTTGGTGACCCCTCCGATTCCCACGCGCGCCGAGTCTTCCCGAGTAATCCCATCACGGGCTCTCTCGAGGCCGTGCTCAAGCTCACCTCCCTCAAGGCCTTCTCCGAGGTCTCCCCGATTCTCATGTTCACCAACGTCACCTGCATCCAGGCCCTCCTCGAGGGCCTCGCCGGCGCCGACCGCATCCACATCGTCGACTTCGATATCGGAAGCGGCACCCACTGGTCCGCCTTCATGCAGGAGCTGGCCCAGAGGAGCTGCACGGATGGCGGCGGGCCTCCGATGCTCAGAATTACCGCCTTCGTCTCGCCCGAAGCTTACCATCCCCTCGAGCTCAACCTTGCCTGTGGCACCCTTGCCTTCTGGGCTGGCCGCCTTAATATTCCATTTGAATTCAGTGTGATGAACCTTGACAACTTCGACCCTTCGGCAGTCCGCAACCTGGTCGATGCACCCATTGCCGTGAACCTCCCCGTCGGCTCTGCACACAACCTATCCCCGACCCTCCTCCGCCTCGTGAAGCAGCTCACCCCGAAAGTCGTGGTCTCGGTGGACCTTGGGTGTGACCGCAGCGAGATGCCATTCTCACACCACTTCCTCCATGCTTTCCAGTCTTGCATGGTCCTCCTCGACTCCATTGATGCTGCAGTCACCGACCGGGAAGTGACCACCAATATCGAGTGGTTCATAGTGCAGCCATGGATTGAGAGTAGCGTCCTCGGGCGCCACCGTGCTGCCAACAAGATGCTCCCCTGGCGGATGCTCTTTGCATCAGCTGGCTTTGTACCCCTGCAATTCAGTAGCGCCACTGAGTCGCAGGCTGACTGCCTCCTGCAGAGGGTGCCGGTGAGGGGCTTCCACGTGGAGACACACCAGGATTCACTTTTCCTCTGTTGGCAGCATCGAGAGCTTGTCTCTGTGTCAGCTTGGGGGTGCTGAAGTGCTCTTCTCCTCCAATCTCAAGCCAAAGGTGCCGCCCGAGTTAACTTATTCTCTCTGTTATGTCCAATTGATCTTCAACTACGACTGTACTATAGTGGTAACCTGTTTTTGCGTTATATAGCCTCTTCTGGTTTCTCTACTCAATCGTGATGTATTACTGGAGATATTATTTTCAAGTAAGAAGGCATTTGACAAATTGGAAGGCCCGCTACATTTTTAATTTATCTGTTGGACATGGGAAGTGATCCTCATGCAATTTTGACATTCAAGGAGCAATTCCAATCCTAGTTATGGTTGCTTTACACTTGACATGAAAGTTATTAGATGATAAATTTCTATCGACCAAAATGATGATTCAACATCAAATTTTTGGATGGTGCACCGGACTCTCATCTTTTAAAAGATTGAATGGTGTAGCAGAGTAAGGTACATTCTTCCATAGTTTGCTATCATTCTTTATGCCACATAGGTAAAATAGAGGTGTGTGGGTGTGTTTTTTAACTTTTGTGCACTAAGAAATGGATGGCACAGAAAACCTAGAGAGGGGTGTGTTGCATGCAGTCAAGGTAGCAATGTACTTTGCATGGACTACAGATGTGTTTAGGTGGCATAAGTATTGCATGATTCCAATATTTAAGATCTGCTTATATAATCTATACTCAAACGCCATGGAGTTTAGCATCCTCATAGCAGTTTCGATCGTAGACACGTATCTCCTATAATTTACGAGAGAATTTAGTACCTAGCATTTTGAATTTCAGGAGACACCTGTGGACTATGGAACTATCATATGGGTGTTTCTTGTTTTGCATGTAAGCCTCACAGACATGTAAAGGAATTTTTGGAAAGGAGCAAGTTATTGAAGAATGTGATAGTGATTGTGCACCGAGACATGGAAGATTTCAAAGGAAGGGGGTTAGATGCAATTAGGTAGCAATGCATGGAATATAGTGTATGTGTCAAGTGCAGGAGTACTGTATCTTCCAATATTTTGATGTTCTTATGGATCCTTACCAAAGTGTCATATTAATAATGACATCTAAGATTTGAGTGTGGGTGAACAAAAAGATCTAGGTAACATAGGTGACAACATCCTTGTAGCAGCTTCCATTATTTACATGCATCCCCTATAATTTAGGAGAGAACTTTAGTAGGTGGATCTTTGGTATTCAGGGGAAACCTATTGTATTGAGAATGACATGGTATAGAAGATTCAAACCAGAGCAGGTTACATATGATTGGATAGCGGCCTTTGGTGTGGGACTAGGGTATATGTGTCAGATGTAGGTGGCTGAATGTTGTTAGTTGCAATATTTAAGAATTTATTTTGATGGATGGTTGACCAATCTCGTATCAATATCGACATCTAAGTATCATCTATAGCTAAGGCTAAACCAAAGTATCTGGATAATATATGTGGCAGCATCTTTTTAGTAGCTCCATCCATGGATGCTCTCCCTTGTAATTTAGGAGTGTGTTTAGTTGCTAGTTCTCTAAATTTCAAGAAAATTATGCTGATGCATAGATTAAAAACAGGTTAGTTACAGTCAGATATTGATATATCCATATATGTATCAATATATATGTTCCAAGTATCGAGAGTGGATACCTAAGGCGAAGTCAAAATATTTGGCGTATCGGTACCTTATCAATTCGGTTCAATGCGGTACAATATGGTATGGTGCATTTTTTGTGCCGAAATAACTCTCTTACCAATTTTCTTAACTCAATTTTCATCATGTATGCCTCGATATGGACCGGTATGAACTTCGGTACGCCTCGGTATGGATCTTGTACCGATTTAAATGTGTGTTTCGTACCGGTTTTCTTCCGATATGGTACGGTATGCCCCGTACCGGACGGTATGGGCTAGTGCGGCAGACCTTGGTATGAAAAGTTAGAATCTATATCCATGTCCATATCTGAAAAATTTTGTCTTGATATCTGATCCATAATCAAATCTGATCGGGTACAGATTTTTTTTTTATCTGAAATTTGATCCAGTCGAATCCAAATTTGGATATGCTCCCACTCTCAGCCTAGTGATGAAGCTACCAAATGGATACTGCTACCTTATTGCACTTAGGTCTTGCAAGTCTTAAAAAACATATTCGGAAGGGAGTGAGTTAATGCAACTGGGGCAGCAATTATAACTTAAGAATGACAAGATTTTGAAGGAAGCAGGTTCCATGCGATCTGTAGCAGTTTATATAGCACGGGCTAGGTGAAATGTCTCAGGTGCAGGGCTCAGCTGTTGCATATTCTAAAATTTTTAAGTACGGATCCTTGCCCAAAATGTTATGTCAATACCAACAACTATGAGTCAGGTTGGTAACTAAGATTAAAACAAATGATCTGGAAACATAGGTCATACATGTTTGCAGCAGCTCCAACCGCTAACATATGTCTGCCAAAATGTTGGAGAGAGTTTAGCAGTTGGCTCATTGAAATTCAGGGGAGTCCTGTCATTAGTGAAACTATCATATGGATGCTGCTATATTTGTAAACCTCACTAGATTTGAAAAGGTTTCCGAAGGGAGCAACTAAATATTTTTGTAGTTATGCACTGTGGACAGTATGATATAGCAGATTCAGAAGGGAGCAGGTTACATGTGATTGGATGGCAGCCTATAATGCATGGACTAAGGTGCAAGTGTGCATTGTTTCTTCTTCTAATGCTTAAGAATTTCTTCCTATGCATCCTAGCTTTGATCATTGTGGACTAATTATACACAGATACAAAGAGAGATAAAAGAAGACTGGTGAATAGTGGGCGAAGTGGAAAATTCGTTCTTTGGGGCAATGCAGTCGCCACCATCTTTTGAGATGCCGGGTAACAAATTAAGGTCAATACTAAGGTTTATAGTGTTGAACTGTGTTGGAAAATAATGGGCTTTGGACACAGATAAGCATTTGCATTGATGAGAATGATTGGGGTGGCCATGTGATGAGAAGGTTTAGAAATCCGTACAATTGAATTCAGGGGAAAATTTAAGAATTTAGCGCCGATAGATATAAGTACAGGTAGTTAGCATATGCAAGGAATATCTGAAAAGACACTGGTAGTATAAGGGGCATGGAGTTGTTATCCAGAAGTTGTGGCAAATGAGTTGAGATGGCTTGGGGCTGAAGTTTGAGAAGTATACAGAAAATAGTACCTTCATGGTAATGGATGTCAGCCCTCCATGGGAATAAATGGTGGCGGCTAAATCATAAAAGCCACGTCTAAACCTCTTAACATTAGTATTTTGTAGTTAAAGATGCAACCAAGTTCATCTATATATTTGTATGTATGCATATTATATGCTTCTCCCTTCTTGTTTCGGTGCTTTGTTATCCTGCAATTGAAGCTTATTCTTGATGTTGTAAATGGAAAGCACCCTTTTTACCAATATGAGAAAGCAGGTTTTTATGCTTTTATTTCCTCAAAGAAAAGGAGTACTGTTTTGTGCTACTACATTTGCTTTACCTGAAGAATGTGCTTACATTGTTGAAAGATTGCCTCGATTTGGCTCATCATTTCTTATAGTAAGTTTGTTCTTTCTGCTATTCTGATATGAACTGGTTGGAACTATGGCCCTCAAAAATCTTGTTACTCCGACACCTTGAGATGAATGTTCACAAAGTAGGCGTTCAGTTTGTCCATGTTCTATCATTCTTTCCATGACCACCTTGAAACATCCTGACCTAGAACAGGATGGGACCCTTGCTGTTCCATGCAAAATTATTTCGAGTCATGTGCTTCTTGTGGAATGTTTCTCCAAGCAGGTCTGTCTTGGAACACAGACATTAATGCAATTGTGTGTGTTGCAGGTAATTACACCCATCCTCAGAAAGCTGCCAATATTTCTTGTACAATCAACTAATTTGATTTTTTTTTCAAATTCTGATCTTCAGATTAATACACAGCACCTGGTGCATAAACAAAAAAAAATCATTGGACATAGTCTGGAGTCTGACCAGTACTGTTTTTGTAAGATTTATGTTTTTTTCTAGCATGTATATGTTGCATGATGCATGGAGAGCTCTGATAATAGAAAGCATCATCATCCTTATGGGGTTTTATGGTTGAAATAGACTTGGCTATGCTAGGAACAAGTCTAACTATTAAATATTTTGATCAATTCCCGCATGTTCAGTTGAGTTGATCCCACATTTGATGCTTAATCTTTCCAGGGTCCGTCTAAATTAGAAACCACCTTGGTAATAATCTCGTGATAAATTAATTCAAATGCCTCGGAAGATCAGCCATGTTTTTGTCCATCTTTTTGTAGATACGCCTCCGGCTCAAAAGTGTGAAACCCTTGTTATCCATGGTTCGCTTTTGTTCCTTCAAGTTAGATACCTGAAAAAAAAAAAAATCCAGAAATGCCCAAGAATAATTACAGAAGTTGGCTGATTTAAGTGCAGAAGTTAACAGTCTTTATTTGTCCCTTTCGGCGAATGCTACACTAGATCAGCTGGTCATTAGAAAATCAAATCCATCCATCCCTCTCAGGTATGGTCGTACCGAGCCAAACGGTATTAGATATATCGGTACTGTACCAGTTCGGTACCATTATGGACGGCGTACCAATTTTTGGTATGTCAAAAAATTTTGTACCATACCAACATTATACTAGTGTAGCACCGGTATGGAGTCTGGTACTGGTATGGCAAATCTTACTCTCAGGGACTACTTTTGCATGAATCACTCATCAAATCTTCTTATAGTTTAGGTCAGCCTTTTTGGATAAAGAAGACATGGGTCTTTGTTTCCTCGTTCGATCTGTAGGTTTTCTATTATGTTTATGAGCCAGTTCTGTTGTACATTGAACTTGGTTGAGCTATCCGGTATGAATGTTCTTCTTTGAAGCCTCCACTGCATGGTCAATGCAGTAAATCAAATAAAAGAATCGTCGTTGGGAGCGAGTGGCCACCAATCGGCGGGTCCCAAACTCATGCTTCCATTTCAGGATTGGCTTAACAACAGATTGATGGGTGTGATCTGGCTAGCATCCATATTGACTCATGATGCGAAGGACTCAAACACCAGACAGCTTTTCTATTATGATTCAGAGGTTTATAGTAATGCTCTCCCTCTTGATCTATCACATGGTCCCTGTCCTTTCCACGTTAGACTTAATATTTCAATTTTGCTTTCATGATCTAGTGTCTTTCAATTGGCCACCCATCTCTTTAGTTTTTATGTCTCTTCCTTCAGCAGTTCAGAAGCTGCTTTCTCGTTCAGTTTTAAATCAATTCTAGGAGATTAAAAAGTAGAAACACCATGTCAGGTGAAATTGGAGGTGCAACTTCCATTACTTAATTGGAATTAGGATGATATACAAAGAATTCTTTGAGGAACATAGACAAAAAAAAGTTTTACCTAAGGTTCACTGTCTCGGTACTAGATTCGTATAGGTGTCACTGTAGGATCCATCTTTAGCTTGATATGCCATATTTCTTTGACTTTTTTTTCTTAAGCTTGTTTCTTTCTCTGTTTGAAGTCCTAATTTCAACACTCTTATTCTGAAGGCCTTTTGGATTGCGACAGCGTGTTTGCTTCTTTTGATAAAAAATTGTGTTTGCTTTAACCATCAATACATTGCATGCTGCTTTTAGTTTCATTCTTTCTGACTGTCGGGAACTTCAGCGGGTCAGACGAGCTGTTTCTGATGACGTGCAACCTCTACTGTTCCAATCACTGTTGGCTCAGATGAGCAGTCGACAGAACGGAATGGTGAGTCTCATGGACGTAACGATCATTTACATCAAATTAATTGATCCCACGATCACGTAGATCGTGACAATGGATCATCATGCATCTGACGGCTCAGATATCATCAGTTTCAGGAATGGCAAACTGGAGGGCCCTCAATTCTTGGATCCCAGTGTGGTAGTAGATAGATTTGAAATGGGACTTCGACGGGGCTTGTAGGGCCACAGCCTTTATTTCAGCGGGGGGGTGGTTCCGAAATTGTCCTCAGCACAATGTGAATTTAAAACGAGAAATTATTGCATGTACGGTTGATAGCAGGCACCTCTTATTTGATCTTGAATACTTACCACTGGACTGGTCCACTGGATCCGGTCCTTTAACTGTGGGGTAGGATTATTGTCCCCCATGCGATGTGACGTTTAAACAGTGGGGTTTGATTTTTTTTTTTTTTTTTTTTTTGTGAAAGAGGTCCAAATCTTGTTATTTAGACTCTAAAATAGATGGTAGGATTGGAAGTTTTCTTCTTGAAAAAAAAATGATTTAACCTATCTCTCAATCTAAAAAGAATCAGACAGGACGACATAAAATAAATATAATATATGAATTAAAATCTACTTTTTTTAAAATTTTAGCTTTTTATATTTATTTTTACTAATCATACCTATTTTCAGAAAACTAGTTCTATTTGAACTAAGAAAAAAATCTAATCAGAATTATGCACCACATTATTATAAATAAAAATTATGTACCTCAGTTTTTCAATGATCCGCGGAAGCAAAAGGAGACTTAAAATCTACTTTCATCCTTTTTCTATATTTTTTTATTTTTTTTAAAAAAATTTGATTTAAGTGGGTTAAAAGAATTCTTTCTTCTTTCTAATCAAATCAAAAAAGTATTGATCCATCCAACTCTGTTCCTCATGAAATTGGCAAGGGACTACAGAATGGCAGAATTAATAAAGGTCAGGATGCCTCGGGTCATGACTTCTTGTGTTTGAGATTAGCGCAAGTGTTTGGTAGCTGGTAATGCCATTCTTGTAATGCAATATGCATTTTGAGAGCTTAAGAATGCTTTCCAAAGCAAAACTCCTCAAAAAAAATACTACAAAAAAATAAAATTATATATCAAAGCAAAACTCTTATTTTTCAATATTTAACGATTCTTCTACAGGCTTCTCATATCTTCATCGCATATACCAAGTTTAAAGCACCAATGGTTCTTTGAAAAAATCGAAGAAAAGCTTGTAACAAGGAATCACTGAATGGGACGAAAAGTGCAGCGTCTCCATCACCCTCTTCCCACCGAAGTCATCCTCACACTTGCGATGCGGTGCTGCATGCTTGCCTTTAAGTCACCTCAGCCTAATAAAAAGAGATGCTTAAAGGAGAACCACGAAGGGAACGTTGGCCCTTCGAGAAGGCCGGTATTGGACCAGAATCCAACGTTCCTCCGGAGGCCAACCAAGCTTCTGAGCGACTGATGCTTTGGATTCAACGGATTTAACTTTTTATGTAGCCCTTCCCGAGGAGGGTTCTCCCGTGGAAAGTGTCAATGATAAACAACTTTTCGAAGGGACACCGCAGCGAACCAACCAACCAACCAAAAAAAAAAAAAAAAAAATCCTATTTTATCATATTTTTTAGTGCATATTTTTTAAAAAAATATTTTTTTATAATAAAGTTGTTAATTATATAATTAAAAAAAATTACAGTATATATGACCAAACAATATACACCAAATAAATTAATTATTTAATAAATTAATACATATATTTAGATAAATTGATACATAATTTGTAGAACATGATGTTCATCAATACATGGTACACGACGGATAATATACACTTAGCAAATTAGTCATCTGGCAACCCAATACACACTTTCAAGTAAATTAATACACAATTTTTAGAATATTATATTCACCAATACACATTATATGACTAGTGATACACACTCATCAACTTTCTAATACATACTGTCAGGTACATCGATACATAGTTTTCAGAACATGCTTTTTATCAGTACATACTATATAGATCATGACAAGCAATTAATTATTTTGTATTTATTTTTTTTAAGTTACTAGGTTGATGGACTTTGTAATTAGTCGTAGGAGTCCTAGTTTTATTTTATTTTTAAAATAGGTGCTAGAAAAAAATATGATAAAATAAAAGTCTGATTTTATAAGGTATTCTATAGCACCGCCCATATAATTTTTGTTCCAACTTTTTCATTACCAGAGGGCAAGAGAGAGCGGGGAGGGATAAACGCGTGGGGTAAAGCTTTCGTCGCAGGGAAGCCTCTCCTTGAAGTGTGGGATTCGGTCCCATTCCCAACTACAAAAGCTGATGGACGGGGCCACCTAGACGACGAACCAGCCTTTGGGCAGGGCCTTTCCTACTTTCTCACAGTTCGCAAGGTTAAAAGTGTCTGGATCTGCACAAAATCTAGGTCTTTCCTAACTCTTTCAATCAAAGAATAATAGTAAAAAAAGGTAAAGGTGTCTAGATCTCTAATTACTCCGATCTTAAATCCAGCCTTTTAAACAAGCTAAATGTGCACTGGGTGCTTAAATCACCACCTAAAAAGGGTGACCTAGGAGTTGGGAGACTAGGGTTGGGCCATAGTCCTATAGCTTGAGAAAAGTTAATATTCATGTGGTTATTAATTATGTATAAATCTAAAAGTTACTAAAGACATGAATGGCTTGATATAAAAATGCTTTGCTATCAATCCCTTCATTTATTCACTTGTTCATTATTAATTATGACCAGAGTTATTGTATATAGGTTGCCAATGTGCGAGCCATACCTAAAATGAGTTATCTTATGTCCATCCAAATGGTTTCTTATAGTTACGAATTATTTTATCATGGACTCCTCTGGAACCTTGTTACGCACCGTGACATTATTTTGTCATGCTTGGTAATGTTTCTATCTTTTAGTGTGTATGCCTCTTTTTTTCATTTTTTTATATGGTCCACTTCTTGGTCCTAATGAAAGTTCGAATCGCTACATGCATGCTATTCTTAGACGTCAAGTTAGAAACTAATCAATATTGGAGTCACAAACATGCATAATAACGATGACAGGATTTATATTCGACGAGAGTTGGCATGCACAATAATTCATAGTATAAAGTCGAGAACGTAAATTAAATCAATTAGGAACATCAGGAGAGCCTTTTTTTTTTTTTTTCCTAACTCGAGTTGGAATATGCATGCATCACGTATCGTGTCCTATGAACTCGACTTCCAAACTAAAACTCTTTCGTTTTTCCTTGGTGTTAGAAAGAAAGTAGGCCCACTGCTTAACTGAAACCTTTAGTAATTGTAATGATCGATGGCAAAAGGGTGGTATTATAACCCTTCAAGCTAGCTCTAATAATTACGTGGTAATAAACCAATTCTATTGTCCATAGGAGTACGAAGTTACCAATCCATTCTCTCATTAGGATCAAAAGTATTTGATATATATATAGAATGAACCCCACAGGCCCTCGGCCAACGACTTGGCATCAAAAACGTCTGGGACCAGCACCAGTTGGGCGACGACCACAAGGGCGATTATTGCCGACCAAGTCCAATGGCCACACCCATATTTTACTGTCTTCTCCTCCTGATCTCTTCCAAGGCCAAACGGAAAACGGACACCAAGTTACATGGTGTGGAAGGCCTAAAGAAAAGCGAAGAGATTGAGTTAGATTAGACAAGCAAGGGGTCATTCCTTTCCGTGGGAAACAAAAGCAGGGGTTGTGATCGCACGACCCTTTTGCCCGCACTCTCTTTTTAGATGCTTTGCCAACCAAAACGCTTTGCTCATCTTCTCCCCACGTACTCAATTTTCTATTGCTGCATGACATGGGCGCGCGTAGAACCAACGCTTCCCTCCCTTTCTACGCATCTTTACGTCGCAAAGCCCAAAAGGATGCACTCATGCGCGTCAAAAGCCACAAGATAGCGAGGCTCATCGTTATTTTAATTTGCTCTCGTTCATCGAATGATCCTCTTCAAGCTCAGTCTCTTTTGGGGCCTTCTTTGTACTGCCACATTGCAATAATCAAAGTAGAACTCGGTGGAAAGGTGGCTCCACCAGCCCATAGGATTCATTGTATGGACGACACTTCTTCCTCTCATATTATTTCAAAAGCAACTGTGGCCAACTGCTACTTACGTCTCTCTCACGGGCTTTTCCTTTTCCTTGTTCTCAAAGCATGATTGCTTCAACTAGATTGCAGTGGTGCGCCGTGGCTGTGGCCGTTGTCCTCTATTTGGCGCAATTGCCACCGTTCTTTTCTCTAGTCATTGTTTACTCCCTTGTCTTCGATCATGTGGATGCCCATGAGAAGAGGTGGATTCCATGGATTGGAAACCACGCATACACAGAGAAGTCCGCGTAGAGTTGCCTAGGGGGCTTTTGGTGTTATTTTTTGCTTGTCATATTCATTCGTTACGTCCGTTTTCTTCGCCTGGGCGGTGGGATTTGAGATAAGGGTGGGATGAAGGATTGGTTACTCTGAGGCGGCGGCTCTCTCAAGTCTCATCACCCTCTGTAGAGAGAAGAGATGGGCTACGGCGTTAAGAGGCGAGCCTTCTTGTCGTTAATAAAGAGATCATTAATAGAAGGAAATTTATACCTATATAAAATTTATGCCTACATTGAGAAGGCCTTTAAATTATTGGTGGGCCAAGTCAAGGTAGGCCATCTTGTCGTGGTTCCTCTGGCCGACCACAAGTTGGGTCTTGTTGTCCCTGCGACACGCTCCACACGTTGAGATATAGGTCAACCTGGACTGGGGCTTAGGTCAGGCTGGGGGGGTGGGGGTATACACTAAGTCCAAGCAAAACATTGACAGGTTTCTAGCTAGGGTGAGTGACCAAAACCTAACCTAGTCCTCATTAGGAGACAAGCTCGACATGTACTGGACTTCGTAGGTACCTGGTAAATAGCCAAAGAAACAGTTCGAATTGGGCTCGTCAAATATCTACATTTCTGGCACGTTGAAATAATTAGATCAATAGATTTTTTTTGTTTTGGGAAGATTGAGAATTAGATTTATTTCAGCTGATTTTTTTTTTTCTTCCTATGAATTTCGAATCGGCCCACTCCAAAGCTAATACTGGATATTTATAAATATAGACCTAATCCAATTTTTAACTCTATTATTTTATTAGTTATAGTGATCCAACCCATAACTCATAAATTTTATAAGATTTTCAGCTTAATCATCTGAACAAATTTTAAAAAATTATATCTATACAAGAAAAAAAAAAATATTTTCCCTAGATTTTTTTCTTCTTTTTTTTTCTCTGCTTGACTTGAGTGTGGTCATGATGTATTTAAAAGGTGTGGAGCCCGACCGACAAAGATCTGCACCTACTTCTCAACTCAGTCAAGTGATAGAATGAAAATAACCATATTGGGGAGAAGTAACAATTTTTTCTGCAAGGAATTCTGTCATTCTTATAGAGTATATTAGAGTTCAAATATTACCAACCACTAAGGTATAAGCTTTTAGATTTTATTTTCTTGGAAAAACTTACAGAAAATTGCGAGGTCTACATGAGGTCCGTGCTTTATGGGCAGAGAACGGGCATTTCCTTAGTCTTATAAATTAGAAAATTGATAACTGTCCACCTCCGAGGCTTACCTCTGGCAAAATTAGCACAATTCAACCATTGGCTTGATATAGTATACACTATAGAATACTTTGATCATTAAAAATCAATTGTAAGTCTGAGTCAAGATGTACATAAATTGCAGCAAAACATCGATGCACTACATGACATATGAGTTATGGTAATTTCACCCTCAACATTGATACAGAATATAGAAAAAGCATCACACACTTAAGAAGAAAAAAAAAACAACATAGAATTCTCTCAGCATTCTATACCGTGTTTTTAGAGGGATTATGTCTATTCTTTCATCCAGCTTCATTAGGCTGCCTCTGCTTCAAGCTTCTATAAACTACTTACATACCAAAGTTCGCTCCAAGGAGTCATGTATAACAGACAGATCTAATAATTATTCTTAGCTCACTGCCATCTAAGAAGCTATTACTTGCATGAGAGAAGGCAAGTGGATCTATTACTCATTATTAGCAGAATTCGCAAGCCATATTTTAGTTTTGGTTAAACCTCGGATGGGAAGATTTTTTTTTTTTTTTTGATAAAATGGATGGGTCATACATGCATAGTATGAATACATTCCATAAAATCAGAAAACAAAATATTGCTCAGCACGGTCGAAAGATGCTTCATCATTGTAGTTTTGGCATCGAATCCTCATTGTCCATCCTTACTGCACCATGTGCAATATGATGATATTGATATCAATATTTGCTCTTTCGTTGATTGGCTGTGCCTCCCTACTTCACTGGATAAACTCTAGAATCCCGAAAAATGAGCTACTATGGTGAAAACTTCTGTGGAGTGTGAGGGACCTGCAAAGAGTTTTGACTAGCATCGATATATGATAGGGGCATCATGACATACATTTCACCATAAGCAACAAGAATTCATTGCATGGCTTGAATCTTATAATTGTGGCTTCTGTTAGATAACTTTTTTAGATGGACATTTTGCACATAAGAAAGCATCAATGAGTCAAATTACACCTATTTTTCTCGGAGAACGAATCATGGTCGTATAGACATGAGTTTCATAACCAAAATCATAAAACAATAAAAAGAAGACGTTCTTCTAGATCTTTTACACAAACTTGTCTTCAAGACCATGATTCTGAACATCATGTGCTCAACCACCCCACCAATCAACAAACTTTCAAATTGCTTGGATTCCAAAAGTCAAAGGGCATCAAAGATTTATATCCTTACAGTCCTTTCTATAAAGAAAATCTTTTCAGAATAGAAAAGTAAAATACCCTTTAATTTTTTTTAGCGCTTCATGAACAACTCATCTTTGTTAATTAGACATACACCAACTATCTCTACTCTCCATGGAAAGCTCGATACCATGAAGGAAGGGGGGAAAACTAATAGCGAAAGCCAGAGAAGATCTTGGTATTTAGCTGCAAAAGAGTGCAATGTATTTCCCAAAAGTTGGCTAATGTGCGTCTCGACCAACTGCCAGACTTATCTTAAGGCGAAAAGAAAGACGGTGAAGATGCTGTTTTACCTTGCATATGAAGGTTCTTCTAATAGAGAAAAAGCTGAGCATCTGAGAGAGAAGCTTTTCATGCCACTAAGACATATCTTTATGAATCCTAAAGGTATTATCACTTGCATGGGACCATTGAGGGTTCTGAAATCAACACTTGGGTCTGTAAATGGATAGTAGAAAATGGACATGATGGCTGGCAGCTAGGCAGCTAAAGCCCAAAAATAATTAACATATAATAGAAGAAAGCTGACGATCTTCGAATCTCATAAATAAGACTGAATATTAATGTTGAAAGTTAAAGTGTTAGGTCCAGATTACTACAACATCATGTACATTGCAGGCAGCATCTTCGGCACCAACTACTGAAACTTAGGGTTATGTGGCTGAGAGATAAACCAAATTGATCGTTTATTTCTCTGCCAAGATATAAAAAGATGAGAGTATAGCAGAAGAAATAGAATAATTAAGAGCAAAACAAGAGATGCATGGATGTTCCTTTTTTTTCTAAAGGTGCTGCATGACTGTCAGATAGCACGGATCAGACTTCATGTAGTTAAACAGGCTGAACAGCCATAATTAGATAAGAGCATAGAATTGGAGAATATAAATATTGTTCTTTGGTGAAGCGTCAAAAGTCCAAGAGGAGCTAGGAAGAGAACCTGCAGAAGATGTCAACTGATGATTTAGTTTGGAAGCAGAGAAAGTGAGCAACAGTCGTGGTACAAAAGGAGGTAGACACCAAGGATATGAGTTTCTGGGCCTAACATTTATCTCAAGAAAGGAAATCTAGGACATCAGACGAGAGAAATAGATGGCTCAACATGTGGCTGAAAATGCTGAAAACATTGAAAGAAATGAACGATGCTTTGATACATTATTATAGTACGAATTGCATTGTGTGGGTGGAACTTGAGGATCATGGTTTTGGTTAAAGACTGTACTAGAATGGGAGAACCCAGCACTAGGATTTCCAAGCAGAAACCCCTGCCCATTTATCAAATCTTGGACCCTCAGATCGAACGATATTTGCTTGAATAACAGAAGGGACTTGTGGAGACTGATGAAGCAAAATTGCATGAATATTATTGCAAGCATAACATGGTAGCCCCGAAAGAATGGAAATTTTTAAGTTTCCAGACTCTCCACAGAATAGATACAATGTATATGCAATAATAATCTAGGTAAAAACAAGTTAAGCTCCTGATTGGATACACATCGCTCCATCAAGCTCTCAGAAGAAATCGGTTTCATGACGCTATATATGGACATGAACACAAAGGCACAGTAGAATTTTAATATTTCAACAGTGTTTAGAGTATTTCCTCAAAAAGAAAAAAAGAGTAGCTTTGAAATTTCCGTTGATTCATGGAGTTTTGAAAGCTTCTTTCAAACCCATGGGAGATTGTATGCTTTATTACTAAATATGGTCACATATCATCTTGCGAAGTGATACAGCTTCAGACCAGCTCCAGGTCATACGGAAACCCATTTCTGTTTTTTTTTTTTTTGGTGGAACAAATTTCTGTTCAAGGTTGATAACTACAGCCATCAAGCATGAAATCTCTCTTTGTACAAGGTTGTCATCATAGTATTACACCATGAAGATTGAAATGGAAGAATAGGCACACTGCCAAAAACCTAGCCTGCACAAGGCTTTCCGATCGGAGGTTGCTGCTCTCCTCTTTTATTATTATTTAATAGATTGGAAAAAAAAGAGCTTGCTAGCTTGGCATTTCCTTTCTCTCAATTGCCAAATGCAGAGGAAACAAAAGGAAATCACAACTCCCGGTAGAGAAACTCATATTGTACTTGGGTGCAACTATCCTCAACTGCAGCAACTCCCCTTGCAGCTGGTTGGCTTAATTTGCCATGCAGCATCTGGGCTTGTCTTCTTAAGATAGAATTACAAGGGAACCAGTGATCAAAACAAACCAACTCCAGAAAAGACCATTAACAGTCATCCACACAAACCAAGCTCGAGAAGTTCACAAACTAAACAGACATCGTTAACTGTCAAATGAAATGACATAATGTCAGACATCTTATATTCAAATATCATCGATCTTCAACAAAGGGCGCCTAAGTTCTTGCTCAATCTTTATTTTTTTTATAAACAGTGAAAAATCTTCAGAAACAAATAACTCAAACAAGTCACAGTAACTGTCTCCACTAGATTGAGTCTGACAAGTCATAAATAGCTCCGTTGATTCTTGAAGTCAGATGCCACAAAGGCTTTATACAGGAATAATTTACAGAAACCATGAACTTAAAATGTGTGCAACAATCTATAACATTTATAAGAAAGGTTGAGGATCACAAGCTAATGCTAAGAAGTCCAGCCCTCTCAGTCAGATCGTACCCCACCCATGAAGGTCCTGGGGTCAGGGCAGGTTCCCGTGAACTGAGCCTGAGAAAAGTCAAATCCTGGATTCTGCAAACCAAAACAAGAAAAGGCAATAAGCTTTCCACTAACAGAAGAGGAATTGATACAAAACAGGAATTGATAAAAAGAGAGAAAAGCAATAAGCTTTCCATTAACTGAAGAGGATAAGAAAGAGGAATTGATACAAAAGTTGATGTGCCTTATTTCGAAGGAAAAAAACATGTATTAATAAAAAGGTTGTTGAAAAGGGAAAGAGCTTGCAAACTTAGAATCGAATTTAGTGTAGTTTCATAAGGAGGCATTTTCTATACTCTTCAACTTGTTTTTTTTTAACAAAGAAAATTGGTTTAACAATATGTAGAATGGGCAAAGTAGACAATTTCTTTAAGGGAATGGATGGAAACTTCATTGTAGTCAATTTAATAGCTTGTCCATCTGAAATACATCTTAAAAGAATATCTTTTAAATACTTTTCTCACTGTATAAGTGGAGTTATGTCAATTATTCAAACACATGCTGGCCATCTCTCATTTTTAACAATAAATATGTTAGGCTCCCCTAGGAGGAAAATCTTGGCTCCGCCTTTGCATGTTTTCTGGCTAGATTTTCAAGTATTCTATATAGAACTTCAATGTTAACTTGTAAGTTATACTATCAGTCTAATTCTTTAATCATATAAATGGCTAATTCTGTCTGTTTTTACAGTGGAAAAAATTGCCTAAAGCTTTCCATATGATACATGCTCATAAGGTAATAAACAGGACAAGAGATCATACCCACCAAATGCAGAAGTTTAAAAATCCAAATTTGAAAACAACATTATACTAAAAGCTCCAAATTAGTGCTCTAAATAAATAATTACAAGTTTATCTTGACATAATCATGTTATGCAAGGACCTCAATATATTTATAAATGTAGACAAGGAAGTTTCTTCAGCAGGTTATATTCACTATGACGTAAATATAAGAGAACTTACAAGACAAACAGCAATAATTTTCTACCAGGATGATTTAGTTTGCTGCATTTTACCTGTTTATTGAAACAGTACCGTTTGTTGGAAGACAAACAATTTGCTTGATATTTCCCTCAGGATGCATTTACAAGGCAATACACAGGACATGAGATCATGTCCACCTTAACCACAAATTTTGAAGCTAAATTTCTAACTTGCCATTACACTAAAATCTCCAACACAAGTATTCTCAAATAATAAAAAAAGTTTAACTCAGCAAAACTATGTTATCTATGGACCTCCTTATATTAGCTATGATGCAAACATGAGGTTTTCAAGAAAAATCAGGATTGGATTCTGAGTGGGGTTTTTTATAGTCTAGTCAGGAAACAACCAACAATTAGGAAGAGCATGACTGGTATATGATTTGGTTCAAACATGAATTGCACTGGAAGCAAGGAAAACAAAATTGAATTTTGATGGGTGTTCCTTAAAAGTGAAAAGAAAAATGTTCGCTACCATTATTGTGGTTCATGGTACTCTGCCAATGGCAACCATCATCTTACAAGAGTTTTCCAGACAGCTAATAGATAAATGAATAATAAACATGAATTACTTGATTTAAGGATACTTGACCAAATACTGAAAGGTCCAATGAATTATAAGCTTCATAAGCTAGAGTGTTTGAGAATTCCTGATGAATGGCGTTGATTTTTCAAGCATATACAAAGGGAATTGTACTAGATAGGCATGCAAACTATTCTTGCAGCTTCTGCCAAACAGATTCTTTGGTATTTTGCATCTGCATGGGTCCCTTAAGCCATCATTTCTGTCTATGTAGTTCTCTCAGTCACTCAAGTAGATCACCCTTACAAGCAAGTAGATCTCTTGTCAAGCTTTTGCTTTCTCCAGATATAGTAAATTTCCGATCAGCGAAACAAATTGTGTGAACAGAAGCTGACGCATGAGAATTAGTTCAGCATAGTAAGGAGGAAAATATAATCATGCCAATCAAAAGGCAAAAAGACATGAAACTGTTTCCAATGTTTTAGCATTGGGATAAAATCATAGATTGTAGAGATTTAGATTAGATCATGGATAATAGAATTCTCTGCAATGCTTCTAGATTAATTAGTCATTTGAAGAAAAAAAAAAGATTGCAGTCATCGTAAATCTCAATATGTATATACAAAGTGCATTTATGGATCTTTTTGAAAAAATAAATGTGTATTCATGTATGTATATCTGGATGCATGTATGTCTATGAATGTATTATGCATGCATGCAAGTCCAACTTTTTGACACAGAGTAATGATGTAAGGGGAAACGATGCAATTCTTTGTACCAATAACATATGTTAAATACCACAAGGAGTTAGTACTAGTGCAAAAGGATATCATCCCTGGAGCCATTTGATCAAAATAACAAAATCTCTTTATAAAGTTTAATGCTCAGGAATCAAAATTATGCTCCGGAAAACCTTTTCTATTCAAAAATAATCAAATCTTTGAAAACATAAGCATGTAAGATGATATTGCCATGCAGATGTTAACTAAAATAATAACAAATCCAGCACCAAACCTAGGTACCTCTAATAAATGATAAAATGCGGAAGTCAGTTCTTACCTCTTCTTGGAACCTCTGCAGCATAAGGCGCTTCTGTTCAAGATCCACTGAATAAGGATCTAGGAGACCCTGCCCGACTATTGGAGATGACCATGTGTGTCCTTTGTCTCTCTTCTGCAGTGTCACATGCATTGTCCCATCCTCTGTAAGAATCAGAAATAATAAGAAAGTTGCTGGAACAGAAAAGAGATACCACTAGGAGTAAGAGAAGTCTGATAATTCCATCCAGCGAACAGCAGAAGACCATCTAAAGAGACAAGGGAAGGGTCGGCAGTCTGAAATTAGATAAGGTTGACTTGATGCTACTTTTTAGGGAAAGGTATCTACAAATTGGAGTGACCTTTACAGCAAAATCAATTTCACGTTGAGTACAAGAGAACAGGATATTTCTCCAGTGCACCCATTCTTTATCCTAATTTGCATCCTGAGTACTATCCCTCTCTAGTCTCACCTCATCTTTCATCTCCTTACCCAGTCTCCACTTTTCCCACTTATCAACCACATCATCAAGACTTGTCATCTCTATAACTTCTTGCTTTCTACTCCTAGTCCTCTTCCTACCTCGCATAAACAAGCACAAAGTTCTCCTTGACCCTAGCCTCCTCTACAGCATCCTTTCTACTCCATCTCTCTCCAGTCCCATAGCTTGAACCAAGCTTTAACTCAAGCTTGAAGTAAGCCTATACTAAAAAGAAGATCAACCTCAAAAGAAGCTGGTCTTTCCAGTGAACTTCCTCTTTGTCTACAGTCTCCAATTGTGAATATGACAAATTCCCAATGAAGGATCATGGGACGACAAATCAGCTAAAAAAGCAAGTGATGCTCAAGAGCCCCTTGGTCCACAGGGAGATTTGAAGAGTTGGCATATATTGTCTAATATTGGGATCACACATAGATTTTGGCATCTGTGCAGACCAGAACTCAAACCCGAGGGAGCGGTTTGGGATTTCTGTCATGGGCCATCCTCCATGATGCCATCAAGCAAATGAGTCGAATGCAGAGGGAGTTGCATGTTAAATCCTTTGCCATACAGGTATAGAAAGCATCTAGTTGGAGAATATTACAATAGAAGCTCCCTTTAAGAATATCAAGCTGATCAAAATATCCTCATCTTCCGCTAAATTTGAAATTAAGGTCAATTAAGCTAAATTGACTAATAAGCAAGCTAAGTTTGATCTCAAATTTCAAGTTCAAAATTAATTTCATATTGAACTTAATCAAACCTAAACTCGATCAAGCTTGGCTTGATTAAACCCTACTTGCGAGCATATTTACCGAAGGATATGAGAAAAATATAGTAGACCAATAGACAGGGACCTCAGGATTTCAAGAAAGACAATGTGGCATTAGTGAAGCTCCAACTAGTCCAGCTCAAGTACTTTGCAAGGTGCACAAAGGACTTGTACGCAAATACGAAGGGCACCTTTTCTATCCTTGCATAGGATAAGACATCTCTCATCAAGTGCAACTACCTTCACGGCTGAAAGTCTATCCAATTCCATCTATGAGTTGCCTTAAGCCATCTCCACCTTGAAACTAATCTAAAAAGACATATAGATAGTTGAGGCTATATGGCATTTAGATGGTGCTATACATCATAGTAACATATTCACCACCTATAAAAAAAAAAAAAAAATAAGAAACTTTCGGCTTGATTGGCCCGTTGCAGTCCTCACAAGATGAAATTTCAGCTCGATTCAACCTCCAGTTGGCCCAAAGTTGTAGATCTCGAAAAGATACCCAATTTCAAAAAAAAATCATCTCAATCGGGCATCATATGACCAAATTATGGCCTCCTAAAGTTTGTCCTACGACTCGATTTCCCGATATGGCGGATCTCACTCTTGAACCCTATCCAGCCCTGCTCGTAGTGACCAAAAAGGTCCACATCGAGTCTGAGGATCCTCCTAAATCATTAAGGAAGCTCAACAATCTGTATCAATTAAGATTAGACCAATAATACAGCATACTTCTATTATGTTTACTAATTATCTTATTATAAATTTAATGAACTGTAGTAAATCTCAAAAGTAATGGTGACTATTTAGATTCATTGTATATGTGTTAGGGTGCATCATGTGTCAAAACGTTAATTATATCACAAAAAAATAATAACATAAATGAAATAGTTGAAGCAAGATTGAGTGACTTCACACTAAGTTTTCCACCTACACAGTCACATAGGCCCTTAGGGAATTGCCACGGCAACAAGTCCAACTAGGATCATGTGGGCTGTTTGATAACTATGGTTTTAATAAGACCTATTCATACATAATAATTTACCAAACAAACTAAGTAGATAGAATATCTAGGGACACAACAGAGGTAGGATGGCAATACCTAGACAAGATTTCAAGACCCAACAATAGATCCAATGAAGGTATAATGGTTGATTTTAGGCAACCATCAAGACTATGATCAGATTTGTTGCCTACGGCAAATAAGCTAGAGAAAGTAAAAGAAGGAGAGAAGATAAAAAGGGTTAAGAAGGGTTTAAGATTTCCATGAAAACCACCTTGATAGCTAACCCACACCTTTTCTTTAAAGGCCATCCACCTAATTTCTACGTGAGCTCTTCCAAATTTTTTACAATAAATAAAATGAAAGTACAACCAGCCATTGCCTTGTATCTTGGATAACCTCTACTTTAAAAGTGAAAGAACAATGGATCCAATAGCCAATTTGCACACCTTTGCTTCTCACATCGACAATCTAAAACTTCACTTAGCTGTCCTGTAAAGCATGTTTCTTGCAAAACAACATCAAAAGCCGTCATTTAGTGATTATTCATGTTTTTGGCATACTCAAGCCCCAAGCTATTAAAATCAAAGCCTTTTTGAAGCACCCATGGTCAATTATATCATAAACCCTAGCTAGACCTCAAATATCTTCATTCCTAGCCTTACAAACATTTCAGAGCATCATCCCCACTTGGCCACACCTTTTGGAAAACTTGTTATAAGAATGTGAGCATACAAAAATTCACTACCCAGCTTCTCAAGAAATAGAAGCGAAACATTGTGTTTAGTCAACTTGTAACACCCAATGCACCATATAAAATCATAGTGAAACAAAAGGTGAGACACAATCTCTTCTTCAAGCCCACCAAACTTTTTAGATACATTTGGCCAAGTTAAATGAAGATGAGTTTAAAAAATCAAAATAAAAAAATTGACTTACATATAGGATTCAAACGTGGTCCTAATACAACAAGTTCAAATCACATCAAATTTAGCCATTTTGGCTTATCAAATCCATGTTCAGCTTTGGTTATCATGTGCTTGAATGTTTTATATCTTTCAGACTATCAAATGCTAAATGGATGGATCTAGTGCTGATAAAACACTTTTGCCAGCTGACAATGAGGAAGACACATTAATAAATATCTTTGTAGATGATCCACTCTTGACTTCATAGAAAGAGCATTGCTATATTGTAGTATCAGATTTATGTCTAAATAAATATTGCTTTTCTCCTCCTATAAACAGTTCAATAATAAATATTATCCAATTAGTCAAGCATGACTATATTAGCATGAAAGGACTATAGTATCATAAGAAACTTCTTACTCCCATGACAAATAAGGTTATGATTGCATTACATTACCATAGGTTGCTCCAGATCTGTTCTCAGCAGCATGTTCGCAACATCAATAGCTTTCATTTTCTTTATAACCCAACATTGTCAACAAGTTTCTTTTCTAATAAAATTTGGGTATCTTATGTCCTATAAATTTTCATATTCAGCTTTTTTCCCTCTATGGAATAAGGATCATTCCTTACATTAGCTTACCAACAGCCTAGATAAGTCTCACAAAAGGTGCAATATCCAATAACAAGATCAAATGCTCTTCATAATTAATGCGAAAGAACTATTACCATTCATGCCTAGGTCTCAACAGAATCCCAAATGAAAACAAAAGGAATGTCATATTATCTTTAATATCCTATTACCTTGATAACTAACCATCTTGAGAATTAAGTAAAACTCTCTAGGGCATATAGTATATCACAATACTTGGAAGTTGTCTGTAACAGATTCTGAAGTGAGCAATTAGTGGAACTAGAAGATATAACCACTACAACTAGAAAGGCTTTACAAGATCATTGAGAATCTTTGTGAGCATTTGCTGGTGCATCATTGTTGTTCTACCATTTTTTTGTTTTTTCGCTGAAACAATGCTAGCCAATGTTCACAGAAACAAAAACATTCAGGTGAGGCATCACCTACCAAGATCCTAATGATTTCATCAATCGTATGTTTTATTGCAAGGAAATCCATGGAAAAAAAGGATTCCTCTTTTTCATGAAAAGGAAAGTTTTCAAGAGATTTATAGATAAGCTTTCCATATTTGTCAACATTCCACAGAACAAACAAGTGAAAAACAAGATTTGCCAAGAAAGAAAAGTTTTCCTGGCAGCTTTCATTGCAACCAAAACAGACCCTCAGTTCATTGCTTGGTTCTCATGTCCATCTCCACAAGTTCCAAGAGACCTGCATGCTCTCAGCCTCTCACATACCAACACATATATGAAAAGAGCTATCTATGACAATGCACCATAAAGAGCAATGAGATTAGCACCCTGCAGGATATCAAACTTAAACTATCTGATACTATTTTGACTGGACTCCGATCACATGGTCACCAGATAATATAGTACGTGGTCATCAGTCACTGCAACAAACCAAACTGCACCACTCCAAAGCATGCTAACTGAACTCATCACCGTAGCATCCAAAACAGTACCGGTAAATTACTTTGGAACAGTAGCCCACTATTACCAATCAAATCACCTCAAATCCCCCCCAAAAAAACTTCATTTGAATTAGTTGCCTCATATCCAGCATTCTCTCATCATTTCTCATAAATTTAACATCTTAAGAATGAAAATTCAGAGAGAAATTACATAGACGGGTTCAGAGAGATGCATTACCAAGCGTCCAAAACGACGAATCAGTCTTTACGGGGCAGGCGAGATCACGCTGAGAATCAAGTCAAGAAACGAAAGAAAACACCCTGACAAATAATTAATCCAACACCAAGAAAGAGAACAAAGATAAGAGGGAGAGGAAAGGGATGGGGTTAGGGCGCGGACGAACGTTGAGATAAGGGGGGTTGCCTCTGATGCCAACTTCGATATGCTGCGACTGGATCTTGCAATAGAATAGCTTCTTCGGGACATTCGGGGGGAGATCGAGGTAGACGTTAACCTCCTCCAAGGTTTGATCCCATTCGAACACCTTCTGCCCTAGAATTTATTCCAGAATCCAGTTAAGAGAAGAGATCGAAACCAACCGATACGAGACGAGAGGAGAAGGGGCTTCGAAATCTTAGAAACCAGGGAGGAGGAGGAGGAGGAGGAGAGAATGTACCGTTGTGGACAAAGCTGTGTCGCTTGTCCGGTGCCAACTTCTCCGCCATGTTTCCCTTCTCCCTTCAGGCGTGAGCGTCCGTTGCGACAAATGCCTTTTTATTTCTGAAACGTTTCCAAGCCTTTTATTCCGGGGGTTGCTTAATATATATATATATATATATATATATATATATATATATCCTCCATGTATTTTGTATGAAATTGTAAATAAGTTCCATCTCCGCTCCCAATTACTGCAATATAAGCCTTAGATCCATAATCCACCTAATTTTGTTAATGGCGTGTGTTGTGGTTCAAATTTGGCCTGAGGGTAACCGCTTACCTGCATAAAGCTTCACCGATCTTTCCGGTGAAGGCCCTCCGATGCTTAAGTTAACGCGGAGTATTTGTTGACAAAAGGTCCTTAGGCGTTATCTAATGAGGCTATTTATAGTCCCTACAGAGGTGCCCAGGTGGCGGAGATATGACCCGTCCTCATTATGGGTGGAGATGGCGCTGGCCAGGTAGCGCGTGGTAACGGCTTGCTTGAGGCACACGGTTTGAGCTGTTCCTGCACGCGGTATGGTGCTGGCGCGTGCCGTAGGGTATGGCCCTTGTCAGCATGCATGGCTGGGGCGGCAAGGCATAGTCCTTTGTTGGCTAACGTTGAACTTGGTAAAATGAAATGGTTGAATAATTGAAAAATGAGATTATTCAGGAATACACATTGAATGCTGAGATTACGGGACGTGTCTTAGTGTGGCCATCAAGAGAAGCATGGTGCGATGAGGTTATCCCAGGGCATGGCAGTGGCACGTACTGAGTAAGATTAGCTTGGCCTTTGACGGGGGCCGAGATCGGCCTTGCCCACTTGGCAGGGCACTGAGGTCAGGCTGGCATGGGAGCTACGATAAATATTCGGTGAGGTTGGCTTGGCAGGTTCTTAGATCGGCCTAGCCTCCTTGACTTTGAAGTCTGCTCAGCAGGGTGCCCCGAGCTCGGGTCGGGGCGCGTCGTCGTATAGGGCGCCACAAACTTAGCTGGGGCGCGTCGTTGTTGTAGACTCAAGAGGAGGTTATTGCAAGTCGTAGCAACAGAGAGATCTGACCGAGGTCGGCTTGTCCTTTGGCAAGGTCCGAGGTAGGACTGGCTCTCAGCGGGACCGAGGTCTTGCCTGATCGGTACTGAGGTCTGCTTGGCCGGAATGGGGTGGTCCCCTGTCCTGAGCAAAACGATCCATTTTGCCCCCCGTCAGCGCGTATACCTACATGCTATATAGTAGTTGATGCGGAAGAAGCCCTACGATATGAACCAATCTTTAGGAAAAAAACTCTCATTAGAGATTGATAGCAACGACAATGCCACGGGCACTATCAGCCTCATTAATCCAGACTTCTATCTTGATCCTATCGCTAATCTCAACAATGAGGGAGCGACGGATCTCAATCTCTATATACTTGTCGGCATTTTGATACATATTGTAAACTTTTCTGATATATATCTAGTAGCAACCTAATACATATATTCAGATAAATCGATGCATTTATGGTATTTATGAGTACATATTGCATGGATAGGTAAACACACCTAGCAAAATAGTTATCCAACGTTTCAACACACACTCTTAGGTATATAATTTCCAGAAGGGAGGGAGAAAGGAACTCGGGAGAAGGAAACCCTCATGGATGGGAGAGATAGCTTGATGAGAATGCAGATAGAACTTGACGAGGAAGAAAAAGATAGGATGGTCTTTTTTTCACATATGGTCTCTTTTGGCCCATATTTTTTTTTCTTTTTATTTTTTTAAGTTAGGAGATTGATGAACCCATTAGTAGCAATCATCTCACGTCTATTTGACTTTTAGATTTTTTTTTTTTTAAGATAGATGTAAAAAAAATGATTTTTGTTCTTAAAGAAATTATAGCCGAACATAGCATTGGGATAACTCGTGGAATAAGTATTCCAATATCCATGAGGTAATACTTATTCCCGTTCCCAAAACGCAGCCCGTTGGCCGGGTGAACCATAACCTTGGTTCCGCTTTCTCGAACGACCGTCGTTTCTCCGGTTACTTCCTGAAGAGAGTAACCTTGGAACCTAACCCACTCTCGCAGGAGAATGGAAGGGGACGAAATCTCCTCTGCCGAGATCTCGAGCCCGGAAGAAGGCGGCGACGACGGGATATCGGAGTACGAGAGCCAGCGGCTCTCAAGGATAAAAGAGAACAGGGCGAGGCTCGAAGCTCTCGGGCTTCCCCAACTCGCTTCCTCCCTTATTGGTTCTCTCTCCAAGCACCGGCGGCCCGGCGAAGAAGATAAGGGAAAGAAGAAGGCGAAGAAGAGGAAGGGAGTTGGACGTAGCAGTGCAGATGATGAGGACGATGAGGAATACCGACCGTCAGATGAAAACGAAGAACAAGAAGACGGGGAGAGTTCTTCCTCTAGCGAAGAGGAGAAGGAAAAAGACAAGAAGCCTCCTTCTGGTTCGCGTCGAAAGGTGCGATTTTTTTTTTCTTTGGCTGGTTTTTATATTATTGCTCGATTTTTATGGATACGATGGCTGGTTATTTTGTATTTGCTTTCTTAGATTCTTTAAAAAAAATCGATTTTGTTGGCTTAATTGGATGATAGCTTGTTGATTTCCTTTATGGACATATGAATGTGAGTATATAATTTAATATTTGCATTATTTTTTTTTTCCTGGACTAACTAATCAAAAGGCACAGTGGTGAAGGGGTGGTTGGGTGGGTCATAAACTCACATATCACAAAGAGAGAATTCTAGCCTAATGGTTCTGGGAAAGAAAACTACTTAGGTTTTGTTGGACGCACACAGAACTGAACTGAACATTATGGATGACTTTTTTCTGACTCGATAAGTTTGTTAGTTTCTGCAATTCCACTTATTTGATGACTGTTAACTGCTTTTCTTCTTCTTTTTCCGTTTTTTAATATGTACTTATGCTTTGCAATTTACATATTGAAAACTAACAAAACGATTGGTGCTTCAGTAAGTAGCCTTAAACAGCATAATTGATAATCTGGAGATTCCTATAAGTGTTCATATTTTATAATATTATCTTCTTCATGCATATCATGAATTTTTAATGAAGGTCATTGGCTGTTTTCTTTCTTCTTCATCTTCATCTTCTTTTTTAGTTTCTCTTTTCTGTCTGAACAATTCCATGAAAATGAAATGAATGGAAATTTGCTCACGGCATTGCCAAAATGTACCTCTCAAATGAAAATTTTAGCATTCACATTCTTTGATTCTCCATTCCCCCCATATTAGTGCGTGTCGTTTCCTTCATGCCTCATAAATGTTTTCATTGGAGTTTTCTTAACAGAAGCCTTTGTTTCTCATCGTAGTGATATACTTGGCTCCTCTGTTTGAATTATGTAGATGCGCTCTTTGTAAAGATTAAGAAATAATGTGTCAGAACAATTTTAGTAAGCCCTAGGGGATACTCAAGGAAGACATTGCCCCATTTTTTAGAACTTGTTCCTGCCAAGCTTCTTAGTTGATATTTTAGTTCAATTTTGATTATCTCTATTTGCTAATCTACTTAAGGGCGATAGGTGTTGATGTATATATATATATATATATATAACTGACTCAATTACCATCTCCAAACTCTCTATTCAATGCTAGGAAAGTATATGCCATGTTTTGATGTGACATTTTGGTTAGCCTGATCACTTCACTACTCATTTAAAATTTAACATTTCATGATTTGCCATGGTTTTCTTCCATATAATAAAGCACACCAGTGTCGGTAGTCACAGAACCATAACAAATATGGACTCAGCACCATTTGAGTGTTCAAGGATGAAGTGCTCGGAGCTTTAGCTAGTGGAAAGAGGACCGCAAGTCTGGTCTTTGGAGCATGCCCATGGAAATTTGGCTCACATGACATTGCTTCATAGCGACTTACATCTGGGTCTTAGACCAAATTACTTTACCAAAAGTCTTGTTGTGTTCGAAGTGTTTTCTTTAGCCTCAAGTGTAAAGTTGGTAATATAAGTAGCAAGCATGCTTTGCCAAATTCTAGGAAAGAGGAAACTATTACATGGGAGAAATTGTTGTTATTTTTTTTACTGTTTTCAAAAAAGTTGAAAAATCATAAAAGCCAACTGATTTGCTGCATCTCTTCATCTTCCACCCTCTTGTAATGGACTTCTCACAGATTAAGAATGAAAGACAACGTTCTAAGTTTGCTGTTCCCCTCTGACAACAAGTTATGGAAAGCAGGAAATGACTACTTCAGATGGATAGTTCAATTAATTAGAATAGTCATATAAACCAGGAACTTTCAAACTCTGAGTTTAGCGTCCAGCTTCTAAGTTGGAGCAAAATGGACTCTTCCATACGAATGTGATTGCACGTGTTGCAATCCAAGGCCTGTTCACGAGCAATTTGAAGGTTAATAATAGCATTCCAGTGTTCCATGGAATTTATATTAGATAGATTTTATGTTATATGTTTTATTATTTGTTTAGTTCAGGATTTGAATAGCTTGGTAATGCATTCATATCGAGATTTTTAGTTCCCTGCACAGTGTCGAGATTTGTCATACCATCGACGCACTATAAAAGTTTCTGCATGATTCTTTAGTATAATTTTGTGCAGCGTTCTTCAGGTCTAAGCCAGTGATTTTTAGTATTTCTTAGCTTGTACCAACTTTAGTTCTTGTTTCTAATCCAGGGAAAGAAAAGCAATTCCTTAAATGCAGCAAGGGTGGGGAAAAGTTTTGATGGAGAAGGGGACAAGAAAAATTCTGATGATTTCATTGATGACGATGCAGCCATAAAACAGGTGGATTTAAATTTTTTGACAAAAAACTGCTATGGTTAATCATGTTCCTCTATAATATCTTTGAGCTAAGACATTGCCTCAACAATAAAAATCCATATTCAGGCCATTGCTCTCTCACTCGGAGAAGCGATGGAGGAATCAGCTGCAGCAGGATTTTCTCAACATTCTGGTACAAATGTAGCTGATTCTGGTCCTCGTGGGAAAAAAGATAACACCCGCTTACAGGAAACTGTTGGGAAAAGGAAGAACAAAAAATTGGTTTGTTATTCTACATATACTTTTATCTGTATGGTACATTTTGCATCTTTGACACCCTTTTACAGTGTAGTCTGCCTTCTGTCCAGAGCAAGAGTCAGGTGCAACTAAGTGAAGATGAAGTGGTTGCTTACTTCTTTTCTTTTGATGGTAAGTAAATGTTCTTCCGTTATATCTCATGTTTATAGCTATTCAGGTTTTATAAATCCATCTTTTTAATGATGGATCTCCTGGTTAAAATTGTTGGGTATCTTTTGTTATTTTTCTCATTTTGTAATAATCTTTATCGTACCTGCTGTGTAAGATATTCTGTTCTCAGAAATACTAGTTGCCAGATTTTCAGAAGTTCTAAAAACTCTATTGATTATTATATTTATTAGTGTCATTTGTTCCTTTCTTCGTAACCTATACATATCTGCTTGAAGGCCTTACTACTAAGGAAGGTTTTTTTTTTTATGCAGCTGTTGCTTCCCTAATTCTTCAATGTTCTTACATATATGAAATCTATCTTGGATGGGGATGGGCTTAACTAACATCCAGAAGGTTTTCCCCTACTTAGGCACATCCAAACTTTGTAAACATAACAATGGAACAATCGTTTACTTGGGTAGGCACAAATCTAATATCGAATCCTCAGGCAATGTGTCTTCATACATCTACAACTAGCAATTCTCCCCAATTAACCTACATTTATTAAATTCATTATTTCCATAGATTGCTTATACTAAATCTGCTGATACCTTATAAAAGATATGATGGGATGGGCTGTGAAATAGTGTAGAGAATCTGTTTATAAAATCAATGCTCTTCTTCCATAAATTCATTATTTACATATATTGCTTCTACTAAATCTGCTGATACCTTATAAAAGATATGATGGGATGGGCTATGAAATAATGTAGAGAATCTGTTTATAAAATCAATGCTCTTCTTCCATATGTGTGAATACTACAAACTTCACAGATCAATGTAAATAAAACCTTACTTCTTTCCTTGCAAGATTAGCTCTTAGGTTTTCTTAGCTTTAGGCACATCCTATTCATACATCAATATGAAATTCATATGATTTTCACATGCCAAATATAAAATCTGGCCTGTACTTTTCCTTTATTTTCTGATGATAGCCTAGAGTTTTAGTAAGAAAAAATAGCAGTTTTACTATGCTTTCATATTAAAGAAGGGATAGAAAATTGCATGCCTTTTGTCGTTTTTGGACCAATGTATCTTTTCTTCAAAATTTGTTTATGAAAGAAATCTTTACCCATTCTTCCTTCAATAGACCTTCTTTCTGTTGTGCTATCACCTTTATTGACCACATAATTGCTTCTCTCCTATTTCAATTTCTTCTGTAGAACAAGGGCAGAGGGATGTGTCATCACTCTCTTCATGGCCTTCTATTTTGTCAACATAGGTCTCTTCAAGCTAGGCCTCCTTCAATCTCATTTGCATTGCGGCCGTTGTCAAGCATCTTTTCGATTCCAATATCCCGTACTTGAGTGCTTTACCTATATCTCCTTTCCAATATCCTATATGCCTCCCTGATTTCCTTCTTAAGTATATTCAAATTGCCTGCTCTTTGTAGAGGCAGGTCAATATCCATGTCAATCTTTTTGTATGGTTCTTTCTTTATCCGGTCCCACTACATGTGTGCTCCCTCATAAGAGACTTTGGGGTTCAAAGGTGCACAAATTGTTTCTCTTTTATTGTGAGCATCTTTTTTTTTAAAAAAATATTTTATTCATTTTGGTACCAGGTTCCTTTAATTTGGCTTTAACCCCATTACTTGGTCGCTCACCATAGCTTGCCTGACACTGGTTTTCATTGTGCATGAGTAATTTAATTCCCTGTATTTCCCTAATGTACTCATTTGTTACTTGTTCCTTCTGGCACTCTCTGCAAACTCATGACTGTAGATGTGACAGTTTTAAATTTTCTAATACTAATTCACATGATTTGCCATTATGAGGCCAAATTTATTATGACCTATTTCTTGACATCTACTGCCAAAAATTCCTTTATCCTGTTCCAAGTCATCTGGTCAATGATTAGAGTGTTGAACTGGTAGACATATAATATTCTTGCTTCAGTGGTCTTGCCAGCTAATATTTTGGGCATATAAATGATAAAATCTCCAAATTCAGTTGTCTAGGGCCGTGGATAGACCGTCGATTGAACTTAAGGAGTTTGCATTAATTAGAGATAAGATCATAAGACTGCTATGCATACCTTGATAATGCTGAAGGTTTAGGGATGGTGAATGTAGTTGGCATCCAGCTGTAAGCATCCTAGCTGATGATTCTCCATATGAATGGTAAATTCTGACTTCTGAAGTCATCAGATTAACTGACCCAAACTGCTAAATGATTGCATGAGGGGCACGAAAGCCTATGTTAGGTGTACACGTACATGCATGCTATCGGATTACTTCTATTATTGAAAATATAAAAGTAGGCAAAGTCAAAATTTGGCCTTCATGATTATTGTTTGGGGGTACATTTGAGCTTGATTACCTTTTTCTCCTAGTATTTGCTGAGTTTTCCAATGTGGCATTCCAAAATAAATGGCTCAGAGTTTGAGATTTTGATGTTTATATTCATTCATTTGCATACAAAGTCATGTAAATCAGTATGGTTTACTGTGCAGAAGTGGGAAAAGGCCATATCACAGTGCGGGATCTACAAAGAATGGCCATTGCTCATGATTTTACTTGGACAGGTGATGAAATTGCCAATATGATTCATTGCTTTGACAGAAATGGCGACGGAAAGGTTAGTATATTCCTTTTCTTTTTTCTTTTTCAGTATTTTGAAATATGGGGGGAGCATTAAGTAACCATTAACTTTGGGCTTTTGGACTGAATGAGGATATAATTCAAGGTGTGGCACTAACTTTCTTTCAAAATGAATGTATTTGATTGTCAAGGTTTTGTGTATCTTATAAAGAAATCAGCATTGTACAAACAGGCTAGTTAGCAGTTAGGAATGAGGATGTAATACAATGTGCGTTGCCTTTTTTCAAGATGAACGCCAATTTTGTATATCTTATAAGAGAATCAGCATTTACAATCAAGGTTAGTTAGCATGTACAAATGAGGATATAATTCAAAGTGTGAACCTATCCTTTTTTCATAATGAATGTCATTGATTGTTAAGGTTTTGCATATCTTATAAAAGAATCAGCATTATACAATCAAGGCTAGTTAGCATGTAGGAAAAATTTTCTTGTTGCTTAATTTAGTGTCAGCTAATGCGACCTGGCTTGCAAAGAGTCTAGATGAGGAGGGAAGAATTCCAAGGGAGTTGCACTCATCTTTGCTGCACAGATTATAAGCCAGAAGGTCAATGACACAATTAATTTCCATGTTTATCATACAAATTACAAAATCTTCCTGGAAAAATGGTGTGCAGATTATACACCAAAAGGTCAAACGACAAAATTAATTTCCATGTTTTAGCATACAAATTACAAAATCTTCCTGGAAGAATGGTTATGTCCTTGAAAAAAGTCACATTTTTCACCTTTGTTGCCTATTAAGGGATATTTTACTTGTACTGAAACTGTGCAATTATGGTTGTTATTATATCAAAAACCTTGTTAGCTGCATCAATGAAACCAAAACTCTTTCCCCACATCACTTGGTAATCTGTTCCTGAACGAATGTTTGACTTTGACATGTTTGAATATTGGCAATGGAAATTGCATTTCTTTTCTAGTAATTCAAGCTAAAATCTAACCTTATCATTGTACAATGTCTGCAAATTGAGTGTTTATGTTCCATGTGTTTGAATATAGGCAACGAAAATGCATTCTTGTTCTATCAACTTTAGCTAGTTCATTGCAAGTTCGTCATGAATTAGCAAAAAATGCATGAATGTGTCGCCATTATTGGAACCAAGGTCTATGGAACTGCCCCAAACCGCCCAGTTCACGGCGTCCCAGGCCGTACCAGCGGCGAATAGGGACGGTTCTGCCATTGAAACTGAGCCGCCTCTCGCCGTCGCTAAAGGGGAAGAAGGAAAAGAAAAAAAGAGGAAGAGAGAGAGAGAGAGAAGTCGGCCGGTGGAGGCTGGGGAGCCTCCGCTCGGAGGAGGCGAAGACCGGGGAGATGCGAAGGCGGGGCTTCCGCCGGGCCAGCCTCTCTCTTCCTCTCCCTCTCCCTTCCTCCCCCGCTCTCTCTCTCTCTCTTCCTCTCTCGTTCTCCCTCTCCCCCGTTTGTTCTGCTGTGTCGGTACGGGCCCGACACGGCGTGGGCCCGTACCGACTCATCCTGTCGGGCAACCGATATGGTGTCCGATATCGGTTTTGCCGACGTTAATTGGAACGAGGTCATCCTGCACTATTACATCACCCTTTTTGGCTCAGACCAAAATAATACCATCTGGTAGAGATCGACCTTATATTTCTGTTCGTAAAATTTGTCCTTTTAGGCAAAACTTCTAGAGGTCATAATTGTCATCTTTTATTTTGACCTCATATTAAAATTTAACTCTTGCAGCTTAATTTGGATGATTTTCGAACCATTGTATCTCGATGCAACATGATGCAGGAGCCTGGAGAGTGTTAAAGTTGCGGTTGCAGTTTCGTTTATGAAGACAGAAATTTCATTCTCAGAGAATATTATTTGGCAGCTGCATTTGCTTGGCAAAATTGCTCCGCCTAGCTCAGGTGCATGTCTATACGTACTGAATGATGGAGAGAACCAAGGGAAGAAAGGGATGGATGGTTACAGTTTCCAACTATAGTTAAATGTTGTTTGTGTTGACTATAGATAGATGTTGAGCTCTCTCTCTCTCTCTCTCTCTCTCTCTCTCTCACTCGCGCGCGCGCGCATACGCTGTTTTCTTAATTTTCTTTTAAGACTCTTGGTTAAAGTATCTTAGATGTGGCTTTCATTTAGAGCTCCGTGTGAGAAACTTGTCTTACCTTACCACCATATATTTACCTTACCACCAACATATATGAGACCATGAGATCTGGTCAGGAGGCTGTGGTGTCTTTTGCCCATGAATCTCCTACATGCTTGTCATTTTCACTCAAAAATAGATTCACCAAAAAAAAAAAAAAATTCAGATTCATAAATACAAATTTCATTTATTTAATTGAATTAGCATTATCACATGTTCTTCTACTTGTAGTGTGATAGCATACTACAATTTTGTGTAGATATCTTCTATTATATAATTAGGGCACTTGCTTGGTAATATGTGTTGAATTGATTATCTAACATGGGCAGGAATGCTTTGTTCTTTTCAGTGAGATTGCACCACTGATTTATTTACCTGCCCTTGGCTTAAAATGCACCCAGGATGCTTCCTTAGGCATCCACTTCAGTAATTGATAGCCCTGTTGTAATTTACGTTGCCAATAGGAATGTAAATGGTACCCGAAAATCTGATATCCCAATTATCTTATATTAATTGTGTACGGATGCAATATAAGTTTTTGGTAATCCTATCGGATCAGTATCAGACTTGGTATTTAGGATTCAATTTCTTATTGATGGCTATATTTAAATCTATAAACTTGATAATCCGGGCATGTAATAATTTAGAAATATGAAGAGAATTGTCTAGATAATCTCGGAATGTAGGTATATATGCTCTCTATAATTCTTGTCTATTATTAGTTCAATTTATAAATTCTTGGTGGCACGTAGATTTCAATTCTGCTTTAATCAAATCAACCATAATTGAAAATTAAATTTGTTCTTAAAGGAGTGCAGTTTTTCAAAATCAATCATTTACCTTTTATATAATTTGCTAAAATTTACTATATATGGAAGGCTACTACCAAGAGGGTTTTTTGGTTTTGAGAATTGTTAACTATTGGCTGGTTTGCCTATTAAAATCATGTGCTGAGTTGTATTTAAGAAAACTTAAATCTGAACTCGAATCCGATAATTAATTGGGTTCGGATGTGAGTTCGTATTTCACCCATTTTAATGGATCCGAATCTGAATCCAAGCTTCTTGACATATTTGATCAAATTTGGATGTGGGTTTTAAGGGTCGGACTCGGGTCGGATCCATTTACAGCCCAAGTTGCCGTGGGGGAGGCCGACTTCTGCTCATGGAGAACGGAGCAGGCTATATATATATATCATCACAGATTGGGTCAAATTTGTTTTTGTTGGATGATAATTATATTCTTCAAGAAATTAATTCAGTGACTAAATTTTGCGGAGGTTCAAGCGGTGTACAGCCATAGCTATTGCACGCCAAGTTGCGCGGAGTTCAGCCTCGGGCGCAAAACAGGACTCGAAGATCCTGGCTCCAGCATAGAGAACACGGCCATGTTCATCCCGAATCACGAGCCCAGCTCCGCCATCTTCCAGTTATAACTTCCTGATATTTAGTTTACATCACCCTTTGTTCTCGATAATTGTATCCATTAAATATGCATATATTCAGTTTCTGCCCTTCGGTGTGTTTGATCATTTCCTAATCACAAGGTCCATGGTGTGAGGAAAACAGCAAGAATAACCAAGGAAAGTTTAAGTTAAAATAAGTAATAACATGCACGTTAAAGTTGAAATTCCTGCAGGTGCAAATGTAAGACGGTGCGACACTAATGATGTTATGCGAGAAGGTGGGGAGGACTACACATGCGGACCAAGAAGTATGTAATATAATAGCAAAGGATAAGAAATATAAAATTACCAAGTTGCAGGGTAGCTGGATCCCCTACGCGACCTACTCATATTGGTTGCATGATTCTTTTAGATCAAGTTGGGGCCATTTGCATTGTCTTTGTATCTAGATCAGCGGGATTCACCCAGGGAAGTAAATCGAAGCTTAAATGGGAAACCCTGTAAAGAAAGGTACATTGTAACCGCAAAGCAAAACAAGGTGTTGGAACCATGAAAACTCAAAGAAATTCTAAAAGAAGATTGTACGCTATTCTCAGCAAATGGAAGAATACCTGTCAAAAAATGTGTTGGACTCCACTGGAGGTCCCAAATGTAGAAGCAAAATTTGCTTCAAAGGAGGTGCCACTATTGGTGCTAGTACTTGGGAGTATTTTTTTGACATTACATAGGAATCAGCATCATGCATATCTAGTGCTCAATGAGATGAATTCTGAAGGACAACAATATGTATTGTTTGAGGGCTGCTGATTGAAATCACTGGCTGATTTTTGCTTTTGTCAAATGGGACTTTTAGCATTCACACCTTTCCCTTTGAAACTCTCCATGAGCAGTTTCCCCTCTTTCACACAATGGAGGTTACAGGTTTGCTTGTGTTTGAATTTGTCGAGGAGCTTCAAGATTTTTCAGATTATTGTGGCTGCAATGCTTCATAAGAGAATTCCGAGCATGGAGGATCCTATAGATGCAGTGTCTATAATGGCAGAGGCTTTTTGCTTAAACTCCTCACTTTCTGTTCTAGGATAGAACTACAGCAGCAACAACACGACTAATGTCAGTCGCAGTCACAATATAAATGTTTCAGAAACCTGAAGCCATACTATCATAAGTTTAACTTCCGGAACTATTTTTCATGCATGTCCAGGGTAAGCTTGACATGTATTAACATTTGGATACAAATCATCAGCCCTGCTATTCAAGGTTAATTATGCCCTGATGGATGGTGGCACAGGACCTCCCTGAACTGGGCATCACCTCTTCTGCACACTAGAGCTCGTCATAACCTTTTTGTACAAGAATAGAAAACCTCACCAATTCACATCAAGCCATCAGATTTTCACATAAATTTTTCGCGGTATCAAAGTTTAGCCGGATTTCTGTATTTGTATTTGAGTAATTCTAGCATATTTCCTTATTCATGAATTTATTTCCAATATGATTTCATAATGGGTATAATGCTCAATCAGGAGTCATGTCCTTTATATGCTTCTAAGACATTATATCAAGGGATTGCCTTTTGACATATCAACAAAAATTCTCCAAGAGAACTTTCCAATTTATGTTTTGACCTCTGAAGTTTAATCCTAACAATTGAATCGCTTTCACCCTTCACATTGCATCACATACTATCATGACTTTTCATGAATTATTGCAATATTTGTTTCCAAGGTTATGACTACGTATCAACAAAGGTAATCTTACCATAGCAGTAAATCACTTTTTTTAATAAAAAAAAGAAAATGGAGATCTTGTATTACCTTCATATATCCGGATTAAAAAAATTATTGCCTTCCATGGAATCCCCATCATTCATGTTATGACTTGGATCTGTCATCTTGATAACGGAAAGAAAATGCGGCACACAAAATATGATGCTCTAAGAACAAAATCAATGGACATAGAAAGAAGAATCACAGCAGCATAGCACAACTCAAAACCCTATATTATAAGAAAAGGATGGAAGGATAATTGTACCTACCTCAAATGTTTTCCTTTAATAGGAAGATGGTATGATTTCAACAGAGCTGTTAGAATATCAGCAGAGTTTTAACCATGATGGTATTCAACGTAAGCACTTGAAGTGCATATAAGAAGAAAGAGACAAAATAAGCTACCTCTTCAGTCATAGAACTTGGAAAATTATCCACACCACTAGTTAATATGGTCGAACTGGGCTTCTTGATGACCTCCTATACCCATGCCTGACAGGAGAACGTGATCTGCTCCTTCCTTGAGTCCTATCCTGTGGTATATCCCCATTTCTGTCCTGATACCTCTCCCTGTCCCACTCCCTTCCATTTCTATGGTGGCCACGCCTCCAATCCGATCCTCTCGCTCCATCCCTGCTCCCTCTTTCACTCCACTCATGAGATCTTTGACTTCCAAAATTCCGGTCTCGGTACCGATCATGGTCACGATCCCGCTCTGCATACCTCTCTCTACCATTCCCCCTAACACTATGCTCATACTCCTCCCTCCTTTTTCTTCGTTCTTCTGCTTCCTTCTCCCTTGCTAGTTTCTCTTCTTCTCTTGCCTTCTCCTTCGCAGCCTGCAGAGCAAAACATGCCCACAATCATTCAATTCATTAAAACAAGACAGTATTAAATTTTGACCTGAAAAGCATAGTGTCAAATACTTTACCTTGAACTCACTGAGAAAATCTCTCACCATCCCATAACCAACATGCTGCTTCCCAGTTACATGAGACTGGGTCCTCTCGAGAGCATCATTCGCTACCAAAAATGAGCCGCAAATCTCACAAAGTGCCATCTTCTTCTCTTGTGGAAGCATCATCACGTTGTCATTAGATGATTGCTGGGTCAAGGCTGTCTTCTCAGCATTCAACATATCCACCTGTAAAAGAGTATCATTTTCATTTTGAATTGTGTGGTCAACTGTAATCAATATAAGGCAAGAATCCTTATACCTCACCTTTCTCATTAGTGCCTCAGCTTCATCAACCTTGCCAGATTCACCAAGCGCCTCCACTTGCTCTAATAGTTTCTTTATTTTCTCTTCTAGCACTGAAAGCTGCTCAGATTTCTCAGCCAAGATTGGAGGAGAAGGAGGTACTTCTACCTCCTGTGCTAGCCGCTCACGACCACGCTTGACTTTCCTGTCCAAGTCCATCACCTGCAACATAAATTAGTACCTTAAGACCTTCACCCTACAGGGAGTGAACTATTGTAAGTAAAACATGACTGTCTTGCTGTGATAGGCTCACCAGTTTCTCACAAAATTGTGCAAGCTCTGCTTCAAACTTGGGGACATAGGAATCATGTCTAGGAGACTTCTCAAAACTGTAAGTTGGAAAAAAGGGGAAAAAGAAGAAAAAAAAGAAAGAAAAGGTAAATATAACTCCTCAGTACAATGCAACTAAGGCAAACGAAACCATATTATTAATAGCAGTAATGGATATTAGTTAAAAAGACAAGCATTGGGAAGAAGGGAAAGTAAACAAACATCTGAAATTTTCAGAGGTGATTTTTCTTTCTTCTTTTAAACAACCCCAAAGGCAAATATATTTCTAATGATATGTCATAGTTAACAAGCAAGATGTGTAACTGTCTCAAGAACTGCAAGTATATAAGCTCAAAGGTCTGTCTGGGCCTGGTCTAATGAATATCCAAGTTATTCACAAAAGGGGAAAGAAAAAAAAAGCAAGCAGTAAGCCTCAAGAAATATCAATTTTGCATAGTCTTCAAGAGGAATTTAGATATGTAAGGTGACTGGCTCTGTGTATCTAGGATGAACTAGAGGTGCAAATAGTTACATTGGACGGCAGATTTGATCAGCCTGGACCCGATCTAGTAAGAAAACTTACTACATTTTTTTCTTTCTAAAATAGGAAGATAGAGCAAATCCCCAATATATCTGTGGCCTCCATCCACAGTTTAACAGTCAACACAGAACTGGCCCCATTCAATCATAGAACAGACTTGATTTCTGGTTTGACCAGGCTAACCGGATTGTGCTAAAAGTCATGCTGACATGTTTGCAACGGCAGAAAGAAAACATAATAATCACCATTTCACTGAGAATAAAGGGGACACATAAACAATCGCTCATATAGTGCTAATGTAGTTGAGTTTTGTGGAAATTAACATCTGGATTTCTGGTGTAACAACTTTCAATCAAGATGATGTTAGAAGCTGCGTTGACCTGTTTAGAGAATATATACCAGAATAACTCTGCAGAGGAACAAAAAGAAGGTTACATGGAATATTGCTATTTAGTAAAATTTTGAAAAAAACAGATTAAAATGGAATCTGAAATAGCAGCTTAAGAGATTACCTGCTTTTCCTCATCATATAAAAAAGTCAGCTAGAGTTGGGAAAAAAAAAAGACGTCACAGTACTCAAGGTTACTCAAGAGACAGTCAATAATCATCTTTTAGAACACTTCTCAGAAGATGCATGGTGCTCTCAAGAATATGGGCACCAAACAGACTGTAGTATTTTATTTGAAAGCAGTTCTTGAGGTTACTCAAATCCGAAAGTTAGGTCTTGCCAGGTTTCCTGGTAAGGACCATTAATAAGAAGATACTTTAGGTGGCAACTAGTGTTTCCAGGTTTTAACATACCCCTCAATGATCAGAAAATTATCAAGGTAGCAGAGAGTAGTATCACTCACGTAAAGCAGTAAAGTAGGAAGGACTTGATGGCTAAGTCAGTTAACTGTTTGAAGACAAGGTTCTTTTAAAAGAAAATTTCGCAGCATCAGATGCTGGATTTCCTAAATTTTCTTGCATGATGCTTTGAGAAAAAGGAATTCTGTATCCCACATGAGATAAAGAAAGCCCAAATAAACTACTGCTTCAGATCATTTCATCTATGTATATAAATACAAAGGCAGCACTCGAGAAAAAGACCAAAGCCAAATTCATCTTTGGGTCTTCTGTAATCTCATAAAAGTGAGACTTCAAATGGTACAAATGTTTGTTATCTGCTACAACAAAGTCAACCCTCTCTATCCAAGGAGTGATCCACAAATTTCATCTCAGGCCTTGAGGCGAGGCATAGTAAACATATTATCCCAATTATTTAAAAATTCTCACTTACACAGATTTTTGACCATTATTCTTGACATACAAATTAATCAACAATCAATCAATTTTTCACAAATTTCACAATTTATTCACTAATTATACATGACTAGTTAAGAAATTTTGTGAATTACAGATTCATAGACTCCCCAATATTCCCACCCAAAAACAATCCTATATGTTGTTGCTGATGATGGTGTTATCATGCTATTACTTTTCCCCTCTTCCATGCTTGCTTTTCAGATGAATGAAAAATTTCAACAATCTTACATTCTTTACTTATAGTTATTTTTATATTTTTATTAAACTGAATTTATTTGAACCTCTTACTTCTTTTTTTTTTTGCATTTTTCTGAATTCCAGATCATTAGCTCTAGCCGAATCATTCCTGAATGCTGAACTTTTGACCATGAAGTGAGGTTATCCAAAAAAGCTTCGATGATGACTTTGAGGCTTTACGGCTTTATAGCACGAAGGGTAGGAGGCTCATGTGAAGTGCACATTTCAATCTTTTAATTTACAACTTAAATGAGTGCAGATTTCAATCTTTCAATTACGACTTAAATGGGAGGCATACATGTTGGGTTTCGATTGGCTTCAGCCAGATAATTATGAAGAAACAATCTCTCCATATCTTCTTGCATGGCTCGTGAAGCAAATCCTGAGGTATGATACTGTACAGTAATCACTAAACTTTATGCGCAATGTGCACTTGGCATTTGGAATGCATGACCATAACAAATATCTTAGTCAAGTCTGAACCTAACACTCATCCTTTGTTTGCTTTTTTTGACATTATTTTTCTCACATTTTTAAACCTCCTAAGCTTATGCCTTGCCCCATCAAGAGTCTAAATGTCTTACTTTATTCCATTGTCCTTTTAAAATTTGCTCTTCTCACTCAAATGGCAAATTTTCCTGTCTTTCCATGAGTAAAATACACTGGTATAGCTAAAGTTGCCTATCTCTAAATTGCAACCAAAGTTTAATGGAACAATAGCATGTCTACTCTCCAAGTGATAAGATGTTTCATGTTAGTCAAATGCACTTCCATGAGTTGCTGTTTCATTTTGCGGGAATCATAATAAATAACATAATTGATTAATAGATGCACGGTACAAATAAGAAACATAATTCAAACCAAGGACCGCCAAACTGGTACCGAGACCCCTACCAGTAGGCAGTCAGTCCAGTTCAGTACCGAACCGGTACAGAATCGGTACCGAACCAGAAACTGGTACTGAACCGGCACCGGTACAGCTAGGGCGTGCCGGTTCCGTACCAGTACGCCCAATTTTTTTTATTTTTGAAGAATATTTAATTGGTAATCCAAATCATTGAAGTTTTTTAATGATTTTAAGTGTAATTTGATATTTTTTTGGTATTTTTTTGATATTCTTTTGATATTTTTTAATATTTCTATGATCCCGGTTGAACCTAATGCTGCATTTTATTGTTTTAAAATCATACAAATCATAAAATATTTAGTGAGATGTTGCATGCTACAAGGAACAACATAAAATATTCTCAATTCAAGTAGTAACATAAAAAATATAAAATAATACAATCAATTATATACATTTAATGTACAACATACATATGGATATCTAAAATCGGGTCAAGTAGTGATGGCCTTCGTAGATATCTGGATCATAAGCATAGTCAGGAGGCATATCAACATATCCCGCTAACCAAGCAACGGTGTAGTCTTATACGTTTATTCTATAAGGAACGCGAGCTAAGATTATAAGCATTCTCGAATCTCTCGCTAAAGCTCTGTCTCTGAGAGATGTCCTCTGGCCGATAATACAACTATGGAAGGGCCCATCCGAATATGTCGGCAGCAAAATCCAACCCATGAGATGCTCCAAGCTGCATAAGATAGTAGCCACCGAAAGATGCCTCAGACGCACCATATCCATATCCGTATCCATATAGATCATAGGCTGTTTGTGGCTGCGAATAATAAGATCCAGTATACGACTCGAAATCTGATACGTCTATGGATCCTACTCCACGTGCGAGATCATCTGCAGCTGCATCGTGTCCTCCTGAATAACCTCGAAGAACCCATCTTCTATATGCAATCATATCCTCGTGGGTTATGGTGCATCATGATCCCTATCTTGTGTAGCATGCATAAACTAGAACTCACCAGCGTATCAAAGATCACCCTGCGACTGTGTCTCATAAACAATAGTCTCATGTCCTCCGCTCCCTCCATAGCCAGCAGATCCATAACCACTAGAACTGCCATCGTTGCTGCTCCAGAACTCCTTATCGACACTCTCCATTGGGGCTGTAGGTGCCTTTTGTTTTTCTTTTTGGAAGAGGAAGCATACCTTATTTAGCTTTGGCTCTTCCTTCTGATAGCCTAAATCAGTATTGTTTGTAGATTTTTTGGAAAGAGGAAGCTTTGGCTTTGTGTGGACTCGCCGTTGGGAAGGCCCGAGAGGCCTTCCCAACACCGCTGAAGGGGCTTTTAAAGCCCCAACAGGCCGCACTGTGGCATTATTTCCACAGTATGCCACAGTGGCCGCCATTGTGGCATTATTGCCACAGTGCTCCGTGACTCGGTGCAAACCGAGTCGGCACTTTGGCTTCTTTACCCCTTTCTTCTTACAGATGTCCATGGATACTAAGCTATGCTAGGTAGTCATATGATCCCAATGAATAAATGCATGTTGTTTGTCCCTTTCCAGTAAGAAGAAAATAATCAGTTTGTAAAGAATCCATACTATTCTTGAAAAACCCTATGATGTACAATTCATTAAACATATCTTTTCTCACTATTAAGTCATACACACTAAAAAATTAAGTTAAATCCCATCTCATTTTAGTTTCAAAATAGATCCCTCCACGTGATCTTTCGTATCTCTTGTTATCTTCTCCTATGTAGCCATCTAGTCTTCCAAGAAACACCCTCTCTTCTTATGGGAATCCATGCAATGATATTTCCACTTCATCCAACCACTATCTATAATTATTTCCTCAAGACCTATCAGCGGTGCATACAAGAATAATAACAAACAATTTTATCATCAATTTAAATAGTTCTAGATTGTTGAGCAATTACTCACTCTCTTTTATTAGTCTACATTTTCTTTCCTCCCCTCCTATCTGTTATTTCTATCGATAAGCATTGCTCATGTATGTCAAGCTACATCGACCATCCTCCTCATTATCATAATCACTAATAAGAACACTTATATCAGCAATTTTGCCACCTTTCAAGCAATATATATTCGACCCACACAGTGTTCTCCAACACCGATTACATCTAATATGAGAGCAAAATGCTTGTTCCTAAGTTTGAAAGGTGCAGTTCTACATGCCATCTCCAAGGAACACTCTCCATTCATGATGATAAGTCATGATGTGTTTCCTTTAGAGGCTGCCTCAGATGCCAAAAACCTTTGCTTCTCCAAATCAGAGTTAGCACCGTGTGACATACTTATCAAAGATGCCATTTCATTTTTGATCGATTCTACTCTAAGCAAAAAGGCATTCTTCATGGATTACAATTGAAGGAGATGAATTTACATCTTTGGATGTCATGTTTGCAAATTATTGGCAGTTGATTGCTAGATGTGTGAAAATACTCCTTTATACAACAATGACTTCAAGCTAGTTCATCTTCTCTTTCACTCACATCTGTGCTTTCTGCTTCCTATAGATATGCATAGAAATCATTATTGAGAATTAAATATATAGGAATCGATCATTTTATATGGTGCAATTTATTTAAAATATTTATGGTTCAAAAAAGTGGAACAATAAAAAATATATAATAAAAAATAATGAAACTCATTTTTCTAAAATATTATGATGACCAAGACACGAGGCAAGGACAAGAACATGTGCCTAGAAAATTATACAACAAGCAATTCTTTCCATTCATTTAACATGTTTTCACACACATATCTATTTATGAATACATGTAACTTCAGTTCACTCCATGACGCTCATGAGGCTGTTGTCATTGGGATATGCCTACAGAACCTGCATAGTATATTAAACTTCCAAAATAAGTTTAAAAGCTCAATTTTGACAAATTCGGCATTCATGCCCAAAGGGACAAATTAAACTAGGATTAAAAATGATGGATCAAGAGTCATGGTAACACTAATGGACGGATGGAAAAACATGCGTAAAGCCCAGAATGAGGAATAAGATTCCCTTATATGGTTCCGTGCAAGGATCTGATCACAAAGCTTTAGACCAGTTACCTCAAAGGAAAAACAATGCAATAGCCATGGAACTCCAAATGTCATATTTAGCATAGCACGCCAGTAACCCATATTAAAGCTCCCTCCTACATGACACGTGTAAAGCAGCAATCTTCAAAAGAATTCTTCTAGTCATAAACTAACTAATAGCAAAAGCAGGTTCTAGTCATCCACCATGCCCATACAACGAAAATAATTCATTCCACAAGTTGCCAGGCTAAGCCAAAATCATGGATTACGGGTATGTTGACTTGCATAAAAGATCAAATACTAACATTCAATAACACAACAACATTCTACAAAACCAACTAAAGAGTTGGATAATAAAGTCCCAGTAATGGAAAAATACCAATTCATAAACAGGTATAAAAATCATTAAAAAAAGCGAACACTCTGACATTGGAAAACGTTATTCCACAATTTTAATTCAAGGTGTTCTTCAAAACCAATTTTAATTCAAGGAAGTTGGCAGCATAAGCACTTACCTCTCTTTGAGCTTCAGATCATGGATTTTAGGGCAAGGTCCTGACACAGAACCCAAGCCTAAGAAGTCGCAAAATAATTTGAACAAGAAACCAAAGAAGGGACAGATCAAAACCTTACCAAGATCGCTCTTCGTGTTCACAAAAAGATCGTGCGGGCAGAATCGCACCATGAACGAACCACATACCTCCCTATCGTCCCAGCGGATCTCCTTGTACCCTTTCTTCTCCTCCTCCGTGAGATTTCGAGCTGCGAACACCGTAAAGAATAGATAAATCTATCAAAGAAGCTACGCCAAGAGGTCGATCGCGAAGGATTACCTGCCCCCATGAGTTCATCGAGGAGTGCTCTCTGGGCGTCCATGGCCGGAGAAGGCCCTAGGTTTTCCGCAAACGAAGGCAACGGGGCGAGCTCCAAATCAAACCCTAGCGATGAAGGAAAGGATAACAGCGGAGAGAACGGTGAGAGGTGGTTGTCACAGGGTTTTATAGCGCAGTCGAAAAGAGGAGCAGGGCTGCGTGGTTGGAGTAGCCCTCTTCTTGCATGCCTCTTTGGCGGTCTCTTCACCGCCCGAGGAGTTCCTTTTTCTTTTCGTTTTCTTTTTTCCTTTTAAAATTTCTTCTTTCAATATGACTCCTAAACAAACTAATTTTTATATGCATCTAAAGAGGGTTCAAAACCAAAAAAAAAATTGTGAGCTATTGCGTCAACTTGCCTACTACAAGTTCAAAATTACGGGAGGCAAAACACAGCCGCTAACCCGGTGATTTTCTTGGCGGACGTTTCCTATCCGTTTAGCCATCTTCTTTTTTTCACTTTGTTAATGTGAAAAATTAGTATACCAAAAAAAAAAAAAAAAGTTTAAAGTTGTTGCCGGCGCTCCGTATTCTTTTTACGCCATTTTAAGAATTATTAACTCCTATATATATATATATTTTAAAAAAAATTAGGTAGCGATACTTATAGAAAAATATGCAAATAATATATATTTGAGGTGGACATATTATATGATCAAAATAAATATTTATATATGGGCAGGCTATCGGACGGCAAATAATTATACTTTTAAAATATATAATAAATAATTGTTGGTAAGATAAAATTTGAGTGGTACATTATTTTATTTGCCCATGCAGGTTAAATTTATTTTTAAGATCTAAGACTGGTGAAAAACGCAAAAAAAATTGAATGAAAATAATTTTCAATGACTTCACTAACTGAGCCAGTTTATACCTTTATCCCTTAACTCGAAGTTTTTAGAACCCTGCAGCCCCTATGCTATGCATTTTTATGTACTCATAAATGGAATTTCATTTTCAATGATTAAGCAGGGTATTGAAGGAAAGGCCAAAACCGCTGAGGAACCATTCAGGACAAGTTTTGATTAGATTAGTTTAAGATTTGACAGAGTGTATATCAAATCAAAAATAAATACTGATCATTTTATCACCAAAAATTGAAAATTATTTCGTAGAAGAAACGAAGTATTAGCTTTAAAACGGTTCCTTCTTTGCATACTATGTTAACCTTCTAAATTCATAGGATTCGCTCGCTAAACTAACATGTTCATATTCCTAGTTCACTAAACTAACATCTTCATATACCTAGTCAATGATTATTCGCCATAAATGCAAGTTGTCTTTAGAGTTGCGACATACTCAAGAGTATGCTTAAATACATTGGATAATTTATCAGCTAGTAACAACATCATCGTTGAGATGGTGTAAATGGTGAATATTTCCAATTCATCTTCTTGAACCACATCTCATGCTTTTCTACATTGATTACCAATCAAACTAGTTCCTCGAAAAAATCTTCCATATGCAAATGCGCAAGAGCTTAAATCACAAGATGCCAAATTAGTATCTTGAGCTGCTGATAAGAACTGACTTAAAAAAATGCTTCTTTCCTTCCAAATATAAAGTTCAAAGAAATTGACAGACATATTCAACAACCAATAAATCCAAGAATAACAAAGATTTTTTTTATTAAAAAAAAAACACCTAGAAGTCAATCGCCGAGTTGAGCAGAAGAAACCTTATTGACGACTTAATTCGGTTACTACGCCACCAGTGGGTACTTGGAAGAAATACTTGATATAACGATAGTAAAATTAGGGGGGGAAATCAAGAAAATTGTCCAAAGATTGCCTGAATCCTGCTCCTTTTGAACTCGCACGAATTTGCTCTGCTCTCTAAATGAAATCCTGGCGTGGAGAAGCGCGGGCAAATCTTGGGAGTTCCTCGGATAGTCGAGGAGAGGAGATTGGCGGAAACCACCTTGGAGGGACGTAAATGCCGAGTTTTCCTGATACGGGGGAGAGTGGATCCGACGGTCGGGATTGAGATGTGACGCGCGTTTGTGGCTCACCGGTAGGGCTGTTAACGAGCCGAGCTGCTCAGGCTCGGCTCGTTAGTCAAACGAGCCCGAGCCCGAGCCTAATATGAGGCTCGTTTACATCCGAGCTCGAGCCCGAGCCCGAGCCCGAGCAGCTCACGAGCCCAAACGAGCTTGGGCCTTTAGCTATTTGCTGAATGCTGATTGATTAGTCTCCCATGGCCATAGGCCCACCCGGCCAGCCCACTCTCCAGCCAGACCAGCCCCCACCGTCCATCGACCCAGACCGTGATCACCACCACTCACCATATCCAGATGCTCATCAGGTCATGCGATGATGCTATGCCCTAGTCTCCTGTCTCCCTCTCGTCTCGGGTCTCGGCCGCCTCTCCCACAGTCCCACTCCGCCACTCGACAGTCGACTCCCATTCTCCCAAGTCCCAGCGGCCAGCCCCTTCCGGCGACGACCCCCTTCCGGCGACGACCCCCTTCCGGCGACGATCCCCTTCCGGCGACGATCCCATTCCGGTCTGCCTTCCGGCCCTTCCCCTTCGAAGGCTTGAAGCTGAAGCCCCAGCCCCGCCGCGCTCCGCCTCCCTTCGCCCGCACGCCGCGCCGCCGAACCCCTCCGGCCCTCCTTCTCCTCCGAACCCCTCCGGCCCTCCATCTCCTCCGAACCCCTCCGTCCGGCCCTCCTTCTCCTCCGAACCCCTCCGGCCCTCCATCTCCTCCGAACCCCTCCGTCCGGCCCTCCTTCTCCTCCGAACCCCTCCGGCCCTCCATCTCCTCCGAACCCCTCCGTCCGGCCCTCCTTCTCCTCCGAACCCCTCCGGCCCTCCTTCTCCTCCGAACCCCTCCGTCCGGCCCTCCTTCTCCTCCGAACCCCTCCGGCCCTCCATCTCCTCCGAACCCCTCCGTCCGGCCCTCCATCTCCTCCGAACCCCTCCGGCCCTCCATCTCCTCCGAACCCCTCCGTCCGGCCCTCCTTCTCCTCCGAACCCCTCCGGCCCTCCTTCTCCTCCGAACCCGTCACCCCTTCCATCATCTGGACGACTGGACGGCTGGACCTCGACGAGTCATCTGCAGCGCTGACCCCCGACCGGCGACCGGCCGACCCCGACTTTCTATGCTGTTTCAAGGAAACAGACCACCGAGCTCGTACCGAGCCCGAGCCCGAGCCCGAGCTCGAGCTCGTTCAGGAGCTCGTAATTGAAACGAGCTTTACGAGCTCGAGCCCGAGCCTTTACTTTACCAAGCGAGCCCGAGCCCGAGCCCAATACAGAGCTCGTTACCGAGCCCGAGCCCGAGCCCGAGCTACTGTGAAACGAGCCGAGCCGAGCTTTCCCAGGCTCGGGCTCGGCTCGGCTCGTTAACAGCCCTACTCACCGGCGACGGTCCGGTTCAAGTAGACCGGGCCCCAAAGTAAAGAAAGAAGACTCAAAAAGAAGCCGGGCCCATTCCTCTAGGTTGATGTTTTTGTAAAGAAGGGATGGCAATACCACCGAGGTAGTAGCACGGTGGGAATGGAGCTTTAATTCCACCAGAGTGGCCCAGATTAATATAGGGACCGCATGCTCTCCATCTACTTTGCCCGGTAGAGTCGCTATCTAGTATACCAGTTACTTAGGTAGTGCTGGTGTGATGTATTCACATGGAGATCGGGTTGCCACGCTGGTGGAGCTCTACCACGGGTGGAGAGAATACGAGTAAAAAAGGTTCTACCCATATTGAACATTCTCCAGCAGGGAGGGAGCCCAGTAGAGGTGGCTACGCGGTGAGGTTCTCCTCACCCCCCCTTCCCTTCTTTTCATCAAAAAAAAAAAAGAAGGGATGGCAATGGCTCGGATTCAGTTTCCTCCAAAAAAAAAAAAGGCTCGGATTAAGTCGGGTTCATGTTGGATCGAGATCTAGATACTCTGAAAGTCTATAAATCTTGATTCAAGTACTTAAAGTGGAAAGTGGAACATAACGAAGAGCAAAAAGATACTTCAATTTTGGCCGCCCACTGAGTCATATACTATACAGCACAGCACGCCATATCGGAGAGGTTCTCTGGACACACCAGGAAGTTTCTCCTTTACAGTTATGCTAGATTGTAGCTCAACTCTGCTAGGGGTGGCAATCGGGTCGGGTCAGGCATAAACAGGTCGGGTCAAATACAGGTCGGGTCAGAAAACTATAAATCTGAACCCGACCTGTTTATTAAACGGGTCAGGAATTGCAAACCTGAACCTGACCTGTTTATTAAACAGGTAACCCGACCCGACCCGTTTAACCTGTTTAATAAACAGTAACCTGTTTACCCAACCCGACCTGACCTGTTTAACCTGTTTGCCCAACCTGACCCGTTTAACCTGTTTAGACCTGTTTAATCTGTCCAACCGAACCTGTTTAACCTGCCCAACCCGACCTGTTTAGACCTGTTTAGACCTGTTTAACCTGTTTAACTCGTTTAACCGGTTTAACCCGTTTAGACCTGTTTAACCTGCCCAACAGTTAAACGGGTTAAACGGTTTAAACGGGTTAGACATCTAAAACCCGTATCCGACCCAATTAATAAACAGGTTAAACGGGTCGACCTGTTTACGACCCGAACCTGTTTAGGCTAAACCCAAACCTGTTTATGGCGGGTCGAACACGGGTCGGGTTGGCGGGTCGGGTTATATTTTGCCACCCCTAAACTCTGCTGGCTGCACCTATACTAGAGTAGGATGAGCAGTCGTTATACTAAAAAAAAAAAAAGCGAAGAAAATTTGGAGCGGTGGTTGGCTTCCAAGAAGCCTATCGTAGGCGGCACATGGCAAAATATCATTGGCCTGGTGTACCCCTGAGATGGTACACCAGGTGTAAGTTAGAATTTCTGCACAGCAAGACGAGACGATTTCCTCCGTTATCATACGATATAAAAATTTTCTTGGAGGGAAACAGAGCTCTTCTTATCTTTATCCCTAACGTTAAAAAAAAAACGCATTTCTAGACCCAGCAGGAAGGCATTGCAGCCATGAACTGCAGCTACTTATCCAAACATAGTTCTAGTGGTGCACACGAACGCTCATATGCCTCCACAGATTCCTCTCCCCTTCTTCCTTCAGTAGCCCACCATCTCCACTTCCTTCCCTGAAGCTATGACCGACACCGTCGACAAGCTCGTCGTCTTCCTTGCGAAGAGAGATGGCATCGACAAGCTTGTCAAGACCTTCCAGTATGTCTCCAAGCTCGTGCACTGGCATGTCGAAGCCGCGCACCCAGACATAGCTAGAAGAGCCAAGCACTGGGAAGTGGCCTCTGGCCTCAGCCGCAAAGCCTTTCGAAGTGGTCGCTTCCTCACCGGCTTCAATGCCCTCCGCCGCAACCCTGGCTCCGCCCCTCTCTTCCGCTTCCTCGCGGTGTTCGCCAATGCCGGTGAGATGGTCTACTTCTTCTTCGACCACTTGCTTTGGCTGTCAAGGATAGGTGTGATAGATGCTAATCTAGCTCGAAGGATGAGCTACATCTCGGCCTTCGGAGAGGCTCTTGGCTACGTTTTCTTCATCATAATGGAGTTTATTATTATTAAGAAGGGACTGGTGGAACAGAGGAAGCTTGAAGCTATGAAGGACGAGGAACAGGTGAGGAAGATCAGAGATGACAGGGTGATGAGGTTGATGGCAGTGGCAGCAAACGTAGCAGACCTGGTGATAGCTCTGGCAGACATACAGCCCAATCCTTTCTGCAACCATGCGGCCACGTTGGGGATCAGTGGGCTGGTCTCGGCTTGGGCTGGTTGGTACAGGAACTGGCCGTCGTGAAAAGAAATCCGGTGATCATCGGAAATATTGTCAGAATTGCTGGATTGAAGGCAAGGAGAAGCAACGGGAAAGTCCAAAGAACAAATAGCGCATGAATCATTATGTGATATTGTATGGGCTTGTTACTGAGATGATACATGATGCATGCTAGCAAAAAGTTATATGCAATGAAAAGTTGAGCAGATGTAACAACAATGCATATTGAATAATTGGCTGTTGAGATAGGATTCCAATTCAAGTTCTCTAACTAACTCTAATGGCTCTATGGCACAAAGAAAAGAATAGATGGCTGATACGAGAAAAATTTTATCTTGATCTGCATCAACTTCCCTTCATAACAATAAGCGTATACTTCAGCTTCTTTACGAACACAATGACCTTATATTTTGGATGTTCAATGCTCATGAGGTGTTCTATATAGAGTCAACTGAAAAAAGGAATTTCATAAAAAAAACAAAAGAAATTCCTGCATAAAACAGACATTGTGCATGTAACATAGATGATCTCTAGTTAGAAGGCAATATTTCACAGTAAACTTGCTTGATGTCAAACAGAGATTTCCCAAAAAAAATCTGTTACAAGAACAACTGATAAAGAAAGGCGAAGAATAAATAACAGATGCAAAGAAATTGGTTTCTATATCTTTGCCATTTTTTTTGAATATATCAAATCTCTTTAGTTAGCACAGAACATCATATTCCATTGAAGGGTTCTTGAATCTCTGTCAGCATGCATGTACACATAATGGCTCTCATCTGCTAAGATTTGAGAAGCATTACTGTTTCATGTATTGGAGATGATGCTGTTAGGTCCTCTTAAAATTGTGTTCATAGTCCAATCAGCACACCTAATGTAATCAATTTGCAATTTTTGCAAAATTGGGTTTCCAAGGTGGAGTTTTCAGCATATTTTTAAGTCAAGGAAGGTTGCCTCTTACTTAACATTGGTTGCGATAGAAAATCTGGAACTACTTGTTTTTTATCAAATGTTCTCTATTTTTATAATAATCAATTCGGTTTCGTATCCCTTCGAGCAGTAAAAAAAAAAACTGTGAGCAACACAATTTTGGTTCAGACAATTTCCATCCAAGTAATTTAACACTTGCTAAACAATAAAGATGCAGAATTAGAGTGTGCTGCTGTGAACTAATATTTCTCGAAGCAGAAATCAAGCTACCAAAGGCGAGGAATTTCGGTTCTGTTAACTAGTAACTTGGTTCAACTGAAATGCAAGTAAACATCCAAAGTGAGTGGCAATTTAAGCCAATATCCTGGATATATTCAACTGGAAAGTAAGCTTTACTTGAACAAACTCACATTACATGCAAATGGAATGTGAGCAGTGTTTAAAAATAGATACTGGCTTTTCAAAATAGAAGCTGGAACTCATAGATATATACGGTAGAAATTTAAAAGTACATCAAGCATCTTTCTCTGAAACTAAGCAGAGTTTCGTTGCTGTTTCACTACATTTTTCCCACAACACCAGACTTGCAAAAAAAAAACTCTACATATTAAGGATTTATCCATGATTAGTGATCTTCTTGTAAATGAAAGCAAATTTTATTAAAAAAGTTTATACATCATTGCAAGCACATCTTGAAAATAAGTGATGCATTGTTATCAGCTTTATGTTGTGATGAAAGCCCGGCCTTGTATTACCATTAGGTGCTCTTTTCTGAGATACATGCTTCAATCTGAGATCAGACAAGAAGTTGATGGTTAAGTTTCAAAGGGGCTTTAGGAGATAAAACACTTAAAGCAAGGTTAGATGTCCTTACTGAGGTCAGTTTCTTTAGTTGTTCTATATGTTCTGCGAGCTCTTGCTGCTTAGACAGAAGTGTTTGTAAGATCTGAGACGATGAAAGCAAAGGATGAACTAGTTCTTCAATTACCATACTTTGGTATGGTTGATTAATTGCAACTTCTTTACTCACCCTCTTGGTGTCCGCAAGACAATCTTCAAGTTCTAAAATTTTCTGTGCCATATGCTCAGCAACATCACTTGTTTGCATGTCTTGCTGGAAACCATCAACATCCTGCATCAAAAATGTCCATCTTATTGTAACTGTAGTCATTAAGCCTTCCCCCCACTATTTGGGGTTATTTTGAATCCTTCTTCACCATCATTCCTATTATATATAAGACATATTGTGTTCCATCATACCGTTTTTGTTGAGAAAGTACCACTTAAAACTCTAAACTACAGACGCTTTAATAAAATTGAGAAAATAATTTTTCTTAATTAGGGTTCCCGATTACATCCTCTATGACCAATGCCTTGTTTTTGTGCCTATCACCCTTTTGATAGGATATCTCCCATGCCACGTGAAAGTTGCTAAGTAGAATAAGGGAATGAGGAGAAATAATCAGCCGAAGTCATTGCTCATAGGATCTCAAGTCTTCATGACATTAGGATTAGGGGTGCAATCGAGCTGAGCCAAGTTGAGTAGTTAAAGGCTCAAGCTCGACCCGATTCAAAATACTCAGGCTCAAAACTCGACTCGAGAACTGTTGAGCCTTAATATCCAAGCTCAAACTCGACTTGATCAAAGCAAAGCAATGAGATTGACTAGGCTCAACTTGAATATCAACTAAGCCATACATGAGCTCGAATCCGAGCCTTCATTATAATTACAAAATATAGTCAAAAGTTAAGAGTTAGATCAGATTAAAAAATATACAAATATTATATTTTAAAATATTAAAATATTTTAATATTTTGCTACTCGAGCTCGACTCCACAAACTATTCAAGCTACTCGAACTCGGTAATAGATAAGTCGAGTCGAGCTTGGACTCCAGTCGAGCTCGAGTAGCTAGCAAGCTGCTCGGCTCATTTTCTCCCTTAATCAGGATCCACCTAAAAAAGTGATAACTGGTATTGGGATTGTGGAATCGATGAACTGCCCCAACTACTCCATAACCTTCATTCTTCCACCTCATATCTTCATATCTTCCTACCTGAGTGGGAAACGTATGCAGATAAGCTGACAAGCCAAAGATGCCCTAAAGGACAGAATGCATCAATTTTGTAGAGCATCCAAATGAGACCTGCCTAGAAGAAATAGGATCACTTGAAAAACTGGAAATACATAAACATATTTAAGACTTCAACTAAAAGAAGAATGAAGGTCTTGGCAATTCCAGGCATAATCAGTGTTCTCTCATGACTTAGAGAAACTAATCATAAAAATATGGTTGGTATTGTGAGTAGCATGTATTATTTGTCTTGCAGCGATGCTTTATTCCAGTAGAAGGACTGATGGATTAAGAAGTGAAGACTATATCAAAATCTGGAAATGCATGGAGTTTTAGATCCAGCAATGCTTATCATCTTAAAAGCTGAAGCTTTTATAGGTTAGTCAAAGATTCTGACTTGCTTTTTTTTTTGTTTTTATATGTTTGCTCTTTGACAGTATCTTTTCTTCTGCAGAAAGACCTCTTCCTGCCAATACCTTCAAAAATATATAGTTCTAACCTAGTTACCTAAATCAGGAGTACATGGGGAAGAAGATAATTGGAGCTTTTAAGATTTTTTAGAGCAAGGAAAGGCATAGGAAGTGGGTGCAGGAGTGAAAAGAGAAATTACAAAGCAGACATGGCGCCCCAAGTACAAGAAGATTCCAGCGGCAATTCCAAAAGTCAGTCTTTCTCCTGTTTACCATACTTAACACATATTTTCCTATTAATTAATTTGGGGACTTCAAATAAGGGAAAAAGTTGATCTTTACTAAGGAAGATAATTATGCTAAAACACAAATTGATAATACTTCAATTGAGTCACCAATGAGTACTAGATATATGTGACCAACCTTCATATTAACAATCACAACTCAAGATAGAGAAGCATTAATTTTACTGCACAGGAGAAAGACAAACAATATAAAATTAATCCATTTAGAACATTTCTTTTCACACAAATCATAACCAATACCATGAACAACTAGCTAATCCATTTCATTAAGGCGGCTTAGAATCCTTATCTCCCACGACTCCTATCTTGGATGCCTAGGTCTCTAGTCCCTTTACTCCCCATGGCCTTCTGCTGTCACAGGCTCAACATCTTCATCATCACTTCCATCTAGGTTTCCTTAGGTATCCCTTCCCACTTTAAATCCTCTGGCCCTTCTTATTTTTCGATTCCCTCCTACAATTTTTGATTCACAGAGCATAACAGACCTTAGTCAATCTGAGTTACCTAAAATCCTTTATCACCACTATCATCTAGGATTTCTCAGCCTGCCCAGCTCTGCAAATGATCAGAGCATTTCAGTGGCTCGACTTTTAAAATGTCACATGAACACCATGCTGGTGTTACATCAACATAAGGTGTAAGAATTGAAAGACATAGAAGTAATACGTATATACCATCTAGTTAAAATTTAAGGGTAATCAGCAAAATATGTAACAAAATTCAATGAGTATTACATTGTACAGCTAAATAAGCATGCATATCCATGTATAAACGAGAAACCTCTGCCCTTAGCATCTCAAGTTCTAGTCGTTTGGGCTTTTCGAGAAGTTTCCAAGAGCTAACTGAAGAAAAAAGATCCAAGTGCTCATGTATGCCCAATACCAAATAATAGGCTATTGATGAATTTATGCTCATAGCCAACATTACTCTGAACAATCTTTAGTCCTTAGATTTCCTCCATAAAACAAAATATTTTTCGATGAAAAGAGAGGCATAAAACAGCCACCCAGCCTTTATTGGAAATCAGAAAAATTTACATCAGATGTGAATCAAGGTTTTGAGTGGAACAAACAAAGATCATTTTCAGGTGGGATGTTAACATGAGGAAGAATCATCATTCAATGTATTGGAAGTTTTCCCTTATACTTTTGATTTTGGACCAAATATCACCAAATTGAGAGAGAAGCTTATTGTTGCAAAGAGTCGACCAATCATTAAATAAATGAAGGCTTATGAAGCTTTTATTTATTTATTTATTTCCATAAAACAAAATATGTACCCATTTTTGTAACACTTTGGTTTTGTGCAACACAGCTGTACTAATCATGAATTAAGCTCATTCCCTTAAATCTCATTAGGCTAGAATGCATCAAAACGTTGTAAGAGGAATCATACTAATAAAAATATATGATTTGTTATCTAATGCAATAACCTGGTATTAAAGAGAAAGGAAATTTCTGCAAAGTATTCTTGCTTCTTTTATATGCTATTTATTTTGTTGTTTGTTCAAGCGTTCTTTGTGCTTAGGATTTATTTACCTAAATGTTTCTTGCGTGCTGAAGAGTTGGAATCCACATTGAATATTGAAAGCCTGTATCTTTGCATATTATCTGGCTTCTTAAGTCAATATCTTTTGTCATCTTGCTATAATCACATGGTTTTGGCATTCACACCAAAAGCAATATTCTGTAATATTTAGATTAAGAAGTAAAATTGTTTTGCCAAAGCTTTTTGTTCTTAAATGTGGCAAGGCAAGATAAATATGCATTACTGTATTTGGTTTCAGAATTATACATTTTATAGGGAGTGCACGCATTATCTTGAACAACTTAGCAGTCCCAAGATACAGACTCTATGCCAATTAGGAACCTTCTTTGAAATGTAATCCATACTGGAAAAGGCCTCTTGGTCAGTATTTTGAATTAAGCAGTCCGAAACTTGAGAGTTTTAGTTATAGATGATCTTTGAGGTAATCTGCAATCTCCAACATGATGGATACACACTATTCGAGTAATTGCCCTAAATTGTTTGAGAAAAAGATTGAATTACTAAGCAAAGTTATGTTCAAACAATTTTCTTCTGACAGTATACCCATCTTCACTAAGTGTGTAAGTTATTAGCTTCATGGGAGGATAATTACAACATCAGGCACCATATCATCTTTTAATATCATTTTAAGAGTTCCTCCACTACTGGACCTAAGTTACCTATCAGAAGTTTCCTGGGAAAAGAGGCCAAGCATCCATCAGCAACATAACCAAACCATCAAAACTATAGAGACATTCTGCTAAATAAGCTAGAATTTAGTAATATGAGGACTCCCATGAGGAACGAAGGATGTTACAATCTGAGAGTCTGATTCTTCATAATCAACAAATTTCCCTCCTTTACTGAAAAATTCCTGAAAAAATAAAGTAATTTCCTTATCAAGTAAGGACGTATGAACTTGGTGCATTGGTCCAATGCAGAGAGAGGAAAAATGATCAAAGAAAACTTAACAAGCACCAAGATTTTACCTGCAGAATGTTATAAAGTTCTGGGTCAGTCCATGGTCCCTTATCTTTCAACAGGCATCCTCCATGTCCAGAACATGTGCAATTTCCACCCAAAAAGTCTGGCAAATTACTGTAGAATCATATTTCATCTATCAGCCAACCATACGACAACTTGTTAATAACATAAGGACCTGTTATGTACCTTGGGTCTACAGCTTCCAAGAGCTTACTCTGGTACTTGTTTCCCAACACCTAAATATGTATGATTTCAATTGTATTAAGAAAACTGATAGCACAATTTCCATCTAAATGAACCAGATGTCTACTGCCCTCCTCTTCCACAGAAGGATGACAGAATTAAAAAGAAGCAGCTGAACCTGAATTTTCGACATTGTTCGCGCCTCCAGAAAAGCACTAATCACTTTCCACAGCACTCTAAACCCAGATCCAGCATTGACGATATATAGTCGGTGTAAAGTCTGTGAACGAGCAGGAAAAAAAGATGAATAAATGATTTATGAACAATGATCCATCAACTCCTCAAGTGATTTCAACAGCCTTATTACATATCTCTTAATCTGTTTGGAAAGGAGTATAAAGAAATATTCAGTGAAGAAATGCTTGAAAATTCTCCACCAGATGTTTTAACCAATACGCAGAAAAAGAAAATTAAATGATCAAATTTGTTGTTGTACTTGAAACTGATGTTGCAGAGACTAGTGGTTTGGAATTTCCACTCTGAAAACAAGAAGAAGAAGAATGATATCGAGCTACATAATGCCCAAGAAAAAGGTGGCGAGATGATGAATCAGATGTCAGGAGAGCCTAGAGATCGTTGAAAGAAAGTGGGAAATTTTGAGTTGTTCATAAATGACATGTGAACAAATGATGAAGTATCATATGCAATCAATGATGAAGTACTGAGTGTGGAGACTAGGAACTGTATGACCAATTATGTGGCAAACGACTACAGGAAAAGGCAAAAAATAGTTGTAATCTTGAGACCTAACAGAAACATATGTACAAGGAAAACTTTTAGGAAAATTGAATTAAGCATACAAACAATTGAGGCAGAGTGGTGATAATAAGACATAGTAGAATGGTAAGAATGTTACAAGAAAAATTTAGAATGGTAAGAATGTTAAAGAAAAATTACAGGGATACTTCCAAGCCATTGGACAAACAGCTAGCATGGGTTAACGAGTTTCATGATGAAAGAGGGTGCATTTATATTTTTCCTTAAAAGCCCTATATTTTGATTATAATTCCATGGTTTTTTTTTCAGAAATCCCTTTTCAATAATCAAATTCATGCATTAATTAGAAAACCCCTCATATCACAGGCCATGTACAACCTTAGGTCTTTGTGCAAAGACTATAACTATTGAAAAATTAATAAGCTATGGGCCTAATGCCAGCTAGGTGGAGTCAGCTTCAAGAATCATTAGCGGTTGATAGTTGATTAAAAATGTGAATCAAATTATTGCACATTTTGAGAAACATATTTACACTTCTAAGAGCTAATTTCTACTGCATAATTTTGTATTCAAATGAATAAGATGCAAACGGAGTATGACCATTAGTCATTAGAGGTAAAGTGACAACAAACAGCTAAGTAAAAAGGACTCAAAAAAAGATAGATAAGCATAAGAAATAGCTTAAACATATGCTTGAGCCGATGAATTTTAAGAACATGCAATTATATGACCGATCTCTATCTTAATCAGGTCCATACGAATGAACTCTAGAGTAATAATTCTCATACCTCTGGGTAGTAATTGCTATCAATCTTTTGAATTTCTGTAAAAAGCTCTCTAGCAGGTTTTGAGAAGTTATTGGTACCCTACATCAGGAATTTAAAGTTATCAGATATATTGCATTCCACTCGAGCCTTTATCAAAGCCTCAACTGAGTATTCATACGAAAAAATTAAATTTCACAGTTCAGAGTATATACAACTGCAAGAGAGCGGATAAAAGTATAGACGAAAGAAACATATTTATTAAAATTTACATTTATGCAGAACTATTCTATAAATGAAATTATTCATTCAAAATTAACTACAGAAGTAAACAAAAGAAGACAAAAAAGGTTGTGGATCAAGTTAGAGTAAACTGCATACAGAAAACTCACAAGAAATGGCTTTATAGTTTTGAATCAAATGTTTACACCTGATTTCTGCAACTATTAGTTCACCAAATGTTAGGAACATTCTATATTAGAGATGCAAACCTTTTTTATTCAATTTTCTAATTACTTTTGAACAAGATGAATACATTGCCATAGTAGAAAAAAACCAAATATGATTGCTCGTTTATGTGGTTAGCCATGCCATTTGATTACTTGAACTAGTTTGTAATTGCATAAATTTAAGTGGTTATCCACAGTACGCCCTCTGCCGAGTTTATGAAAGCCTTACATGAGTATGATTTTTTAGGCAAGGGTCTCATCATTAGGCATAAATAACATTATAACCTATGAAAGATGAATCTATATTTCTTTAATAAAATTGGGGGAAGCTCCCTGCTTCCTCCATTATTCGTCAAAAAAAAAAAAAAACAAAGAAAGACTGAATCATACAACTTAGGCATTAGCCCACCAAGCTCTTCCTAATGCAGCCAATGGATAGCTACAGATAATCTGTGCCACCACAATTATCTAGCACATAGATTCGCAAAATATCATGATTGCTCTTATAATGACATCAACAAATCTGTGATATTGCATCTAATACATAAGAAGCAATAACTATTTTTCAGAACAATAAATAAATTATTTGCTTAGAATTAGAAAGGTGGTGAATGCATATGTTCATTCCCAGTCTCACTTGCAAAAATATCACAAGAAGATAGGAGGGAATCTCCGTATTAAAAATTCTCTAGATGACAAAGAAATGATGCTGCCAAGTTAAAGTGAACATTGCAAAAAGATCTTGTCACGCATCTTCTCGAATTTCAGACTTCATAGTCATGCATCAATGTCATTCTTCCATATCCAAAATTTAATTGTCTATCAAAGCAAGCCTGTAAATATAGAACTACAAAATGATCACCTAGAAGTGATTGGCACACCTTAAATAAATTTGAGCTAAGATTTTACTTAATTTGAGGTCATATTACCACCTGGAGAATTACATTATGGACAATCATTGGTCACGTTAAATTGCTTTATACATGTTTATCTGACAAATAGACCAAAGTTAGTGTGCAGTGGGGCCCAGAAGATTAAACCAAAGAAAGGATAGGATGCCAATTCTTCCAAAACACAAGAAAATATTTATAACAATGACAACTTACCACTCCTTTTACATCTAGAATGCTTGTTGTTGAGGCTATGTACTTCCTAGCTGCAAGTGAGCATGCAGGGTACCTTAAGTTTAACGTTTTCTCTTGTTCTGAAATGTGATTTTTGATGTAGCGGTCAACTGTAGTTACACGCAACAAGGTATTGAGGTCCACCGACCCAATTCTTTCAATGTATAATGGTCTGCCATATCTATCAACTCCATGATATCCATGTGGATAGCACTTTTTAACTGCTTCATCCTCCTCAAACTTGAAATCCTGAAAATAACCACAGATAAAGTGAAATTACTGAAAATAACAAGTGAAATACATGTTCATAATCCTGCAAAGTACGGTTCATCTGAAAGCTACTTGAAATGAGTAAGGTTGAAATTGCGAATAATTCATGATTTTGTAACCTGAAGTCAATCGAACAGATAGAGCTATGTTATGCATCAACTAGGCAATTGCACTAGTTGATTAAAGCAACAACACATTGAAGCCCATTGCATACAATATCTGTAAATAAGTCAAGCTATATTAACTTGCTAGTTGAAAAAGATGTAAACATAGGGCCCAATTGGTAATATTTTTGTTTTCTGTTTCTGTTTTCAAAAAACTGAAGAAGAAAATTGTACTGGACTGTACTACCAACATGATGAAACTCTTGGTTTTTTTTTTTTTAACTGTTTGTAAAACCTTCAGAGACTTTGGAAGCAAAGATTTTATCATTTTCAAAAACGAGCATATGTAGAAGCAAGGAGCAGCTGAAGTTCCATTCAAATGCTGTTTGCCACATCAGTCTCTATGTGGGATTTGACTAATCTGTAGAGAAACAAAAATGCAAACAACGAGGCCAAACAGGCCCTTAATTTACAGATACTGCACATGAACTGGCAAATAACACATAATTTCAATAAAAATGGTAAAGCGAAAGTGAGGCATAATTAGGAGCAAAAAGAAAAAAACAATTCAGATAGTGGTTCTAAAACTATACAGATCGAAATTTTGCTCAACAATATTATAAAATAAGTTTTAATAATTCAAAATTTCATTCAGTCCTAATAGATTCCAGCTGGAAATTCAGCCATCATGACATTTACTACAACTTTTAGATAATTTGTAAACGCTCAGCATTATTCCAGGAGTGCAGTGGAGGACTCAAGAATCAGAATAGGAATGGCACTCTTAGATCATCTCTATAAGAATACATATGAAGAACACATTTTATATTGATAGCTGAAATCTAAATACATGTATACTCATTGATTCACTTTATAAGCATTGTAAAACTTGAATATCAAAGTTGCCGCTTATGTCACTTTTGAGAAGATTGGCAGGCGATTAATCAATTATGGCAATCTCCATAGTATATATGTCACTGGTACTCGATATAAGGTCCACATACAGCCTGCAGATTAGCTAGCAAATTATGCTACATACTATTATTATATGGACTGCTCAGTTCCCACCTGAATTACATAAGATTGCACATGCAGATTTCCTTGGTTGTGGTTATGTCAGACAGTAGGATTAGATACATTTATTTTTTTTTATTAAAAAAAACATAGAGGATTGCCTGCCATAAAATTCTTTTAACCAACTTTACAGTCAGCATAGGTTTGTCCCCGAGTCTGCCAGTATATTCATGGGTATGGGGACTGATGCTGTTTTATTGAAGAACGCAGCATCCATCTGCTCGAGAAAGGCAAGCAAGCAAACTGCCCCAGATACGAATCGTCCCTTCATGCTTGGATGAACAAATTTGACTGATGCGTTAGGAAAACACTGCATCCACTTGAGATTACCCAAAATACGATCAAGCTTGCAGAGGATCCTATAAAAAATGTTTCTTGCTCCAGGTGAATGTATGAATCAATATAATAAGATCTTTTGACTGTTTTTCTCTGTCAGTCTACCCCCATAGGTGCATTAAGGGTAGAGCTTTACCCAGACCGGTGACTCCGTTCCTTTTTCTTTTCCCAGAATGAATTACTCGTTCCAACGGTTCCTCCGGGAAAAAGTTTCCCCATACAACAGCATTAGAAGAAGACCTACACCACCTCATGGACCGGCAAAACTACAGCATGATACCCATCTAATGGCAAATGATTGTTTCAGCAAACAAGAATACATATTTCTTTATCATTGTTCAATGCGGAACAAGTGTAGCTTGTATTTTGCCTGAGCATGATTGGATAATGATTGCCACTTTAAGGTCGAACAGAAAATTTGAAATGATTTATTAATAGTTTATTGTGTTTATATAGTTATTGCACAAATCTAGAATTTGCTTACATATGAATGGCAATTAATTAGCCAACCCCAAATAGTTGGGAAAAGGCTGGATGCTTATATTTATGGTTATGAATGGTCTGATTCTAATGGCTATAGCTGGCTCCACTATCTGACCTAGAACATTTTTTCCATTTGCTTATCCTCATCAGCTCTCTCTATTCATCAAATACCCATGCTGACTTGGCACCTTACATAATCTTATCATATTGATAAATAACGTACTGAAGAAAATAAGACTGTGCCCATGAAGTGCAGCCAAGTGTAGTTGCACTATGTAATAAGATTGTATTTATTGCCTTGATCATTGAAAAAGCAATGATCATTGAAGTAAAGAAAATTTTTGAAAGAAATTAAAGGATACATAGCTCTATAGAGGGATTTTAAGTAAAGCATGATTCATTTTTTACCTTTGCAATCGTATCTACGGCAAAATCTTCACGCCACTTCAGCATATTTAGAAACGCATCTTTCGCCTTCTTTATGTCAAAACCTCTCATTCGTAGAAAACTAGAGGGAACAAAAATAAAATGTTTTAGCAAACTTACATGGAAGTCAATTCTTCTGCTTTTTTTTTCTCTGACGAAAATCCATTTCTTCTTCTTTAGTTCTCAAGAAGGTTAAATTTTCTTTTAATAATTTTAAACTGAGTTCTCATTTGCTGTAGAAATGATCCAAAATATGATGGCTTACCAATGCAAAGCTCTATCTGTTTACCATTATGTGGAAAACCATGATTCACATAAGTTAATAAAATGATCTACTTTTTCCAAGAAGGGGGGTTAGTGTCAGAGAAACTTAACCAGTCATACCGTAAAAGCGTATGATAGTCATCGTATTTCTCCGGAAGTTGGCTGGTTGACAGAAGTAACTGCCTGAAAGACTGCACCACATGTTCTTCTTTTGGGTCATGAACGCCTTGAAGCCTGCTACGGTATGTTTTGCTTCTACTAATCCTTATAAGTGAATCCTGGAGAGACCTGAAACTCATCCGTGACAAAGAAAACTTCTTCTTTCCTACTTGGGGAAGTTCCCAATGAGTTTCAAGAGGCAAATTAAGTGAATTGGTCCTTCTCTTCTGATGCTCGAGTTCATTAGAATTTGAAATTTGTTTCTCAGAAACAGCAGCACCTCTGGTGGCGTTCTTCCCACGCGAAGACATATGTCGTCTTTCCACTGATAAAGTTTCTTTTCAAGTTTGTTTGAAAGTTGAAAGAAATTCACAATTCATGTTCTTCAATTCATCAAATACAGTACAACCTATTAAATATCATGGCCATCATTAGAAAGGAACATAAGAGAGCAAATACTATATAATAACTGAGTGTCTTCACCCAGGTAGGCAATCTAAAAACTTCAATGCTTTCTAAGGAGTCGTGACAGAGGTCATATTGTTCACAAAATAGGAAAGGATAAGCAAAGAGATCTTGAGAAGGGAGACTTCAATTGTCATATATTATTTGTCATGGCCATGTACAGGATATGTCTGAGCCTAGTGTTATGTTGGAAACACATATATACACATATACATACATCTATAGATACATATGAATGCATGGAGACTACATCATCTTCTGATCATATCTTGGAACTTTTCCACAAGGGCTTTCCCTTACCCAGGGATTCCAAGGCAATGACAAGCTAGTTGCATTCCTCATCTTTGGGAACTACCTGTTCAGGTTCCTTCTCCAGAATTTCCTGATCTTATGCTAATAAACATATTTAAAAAAATAGCAGATATTGATCATCCTAGATCCTGACATCTGTGCTTACCATAGTACTAAGAAAACAAATTGATCACGATAGAGATAGCCAGACACTAATTACTCAAAAAAAAAATGGAGAACGAAAACCAGAAGACATGCGAGAATTATGATTTCCATGCATAAATGGTTTTCTTTTATTTTTTAGTGCAAGTTGGAAATAAAGTACTTCTTATTCGGATTTAGGCATATAATTACGCTGCAATGCTGTTATATGTTGCTTCATCTCGGTAACAGTCATCCACCAAGATAGCTGAGATGATGAAGCTAAAATCTTGATCTAGTACAGGCCACATTGGAAAGAAGAAACTTCCACCGATACATTAACTTCTAAATAACTTGTCCTACTTGCCTAGAACCTGATTATATCAAACATGTCACAAGAAAAGGCAAACAGCAGAAGGGGAGCAGAAAAAGGTCCATGAAGAAGCAATGGGAGAAAAGGGATAGGAAAAGGTTGCACCTGTGTGAGACGAGGGAGAATGCAGAGGAATAGGAGGGAGGCGGAACCCGTCCCTTTCCTTTGTATAGCTTTGGCCGGCGAACAGGATTTTGATTCCATGAGGTGAAGAAGGGAAGCAACTGCCAGATAATTCCTTTACTTTCCATCTGGACTCTGGGGGATCTAACGTACATGTTAAAGCAATACCATTTTTTCTTTCTTCTCTTCTTGTCATTCTGAGGTTGCTTCATGAAACAGAAAGGGTTTGACATTAACCTCTGTTTCCATGATCTGGTCGGAGGGAAAGAAAATTTTTCTCAACTGAAATCTCTTAAAGAAAATTACGAACATAGGCTCAATTTATGATAGTGAAGCCCATCCTTATATAATTCGAGATAGATTTCTTAATACGACTTTTTTCTAAAATAAATATATCACTAATAAAAATAAACTCAATAAGTCTCAATTTATATATCATTCTATGGCTTCCCTTGGTTCTTTTTGAATAAAAAGATAGGTGCCATCAAAATCTTACAAACTTTGAGCCCATTTTAGACCCAAATGATGAAATTTGAGCTTAATTGTTAGAGATGTCTCTAAAAGAGATGGCAGTCATATTGTAGATATCAAAAAATTATTTAATTTTTAAAAAATAATAAAATTATTTCAATCGAACGTCGTATGATCAAATTATAATTTCCAAAAATTTAACATGCAACTCGACTTTCTAATGCGATGAATCTCGCTTCTGAACTCTATCCAATCTTATTCGCAGTAGTTAAAATAATTTATGTCAAATCTGGAATCCCTCTGAATCACTTCATTAGCCATAAGGTGACATAATAATAAAAAAAAGCTGAAATCCAACGTTCACTCCCTCCAAAGACATCAATACTTTGGAGTATCGGAGAAGTTTCTGATCTATAAAGTAGAGAACAAAAAAAAAAAAAGGTGAAAAAAGAAAAATGACAAGATTCCTTTGCTCCAGGAACATCAATCCTTTGAGTAAGAGAGGGGTTTCTGATCTATAAAGTCGAGACAGAAAAAGGAAAAAAGTTTTTTTTAAAAAAAACAAGATGGAGACAAAAAAGAAAAAAGAAAACGTGGAATACAGTTTTCGAACCTGCGCGGGCTATTATTTTGTTAGGGGGGGGGGGGTTCCGGTACTCTTTTTTTTTTTTTTTTTTTTTTTTTTTTTTTTTTTTTTTTTTTTTTTTTTTTTTTTTTTTTTTTTTTTTTAGCCTGGGAGCATGTCTGTCGGCTTACCAGTGAGGGCAGTCCCTACTGGAGCGGCGCGAGGTTTTCATTGCTCGGCATGCAGCTCGGTTCCTGCTAGATCCACACGGGCTGTGGAGTCAGGTGATGGCGGCCAAATATAGCCGCGAGGGCTCAGAGGTGGCAGGGAGTGGGCGGCGAGTCTCTTTCATGTGGTGTGAGATTGGGAAGTACTTGTCGACGGTATCGGCAAACACCAGGTGGCTGATTGGCGATGGGCGGAGTATTGATGTGACTACGGATCCATGGATGGATACCGTCCCACTGAGGTGCTGGCCGACCATGATCAATGCTGAGGCAGTGGAGGGGTTGCGGGACTTCGATCTTCTTGCCCCGGAAGAGTCAGCGTGGGATAACGCTAGGCTACGACAGTTGTTCGGAGGACACCTAGCTGAGAGGATCCGGTCCCTTCCGGTGCCAGGCTATGGGGGGCCTGATGTCAGGATTTAGAGCACCTCTTGTTGGTCCAATGTTAGACTGGGAGACCTCGCCGGTGTTATCCAGCAGGAGCATGAGCCGAGGCAGGACTGCACTTGGATCTGGAAGTCGGGGCTTCACCCGAGGGCGGCACTTTTTCTATGGAAGGTGGCATGGGACCGCCTTCCAACGAGAGCAGTGCTGAGCAGGCGAAGTTGGGGGATCCCAGCGGAGTGCGAGACATGCAGTGTTGAGGAGTCGGTCGACCACGTGCTCTTCCAGTGTACGTGGGCGAGGTCGGCATGGCTGTGCGCAGGGATCCCGCAGGAGGTCTGGTGTGGGAGGCTTCAGTTTTTACAGATGATGCAGCAATGGTTGGCCCGCCCTCGGACATGTCAAGAGGCTATTAGAGCGACCTGCACAGCACATCAGATCTGCTTGGCAAGGAACGCCCATACCTTCGGTGAGCGCAGGGTGTCACCGAGGTTTGTAGTGGAGTTCGCGCGAGTGCAAGCATTGGAGATCATACCTTCTTCAGATGGACCTCGGATAGCTCGGGACACCTGGGGTTCCCTCTCTGCTCCAGCAGCTCCTCAGATGGTGTTCTTCATCTGGGAACCCCTACCCCCGAGTTTCCTCAAGGTCAACTTCGATGGATTGGTTCTGGATGGAGACGCGCAAGGTGGTGCGGGTTTTGTAATACGGGACCCACACTCCAAAGTGGTGGCAGCAGGTGGCTGTCAGTTGTTCGGCACGTCGGTTCCCGGGGCAGAGCTACGAGCTGCCTGGACGGGTCTTCGATATGCAAGGCAGGTATTGCAGGCTGGCTCGATTGTCTTGGAGGGCGACTCGGCCACAATTATCAGTTGGATCCAGGAGGGGCTAAGGGGTGAGGGCATAAACCACCCCTTGGTTCGGGATATAGGGATGATGTGTGGAGTTGGGGTGGTCGTCCAGGCCAAACATGTATTCAGAGAAGCTAATGGGGCAGCCGATTGAGTGGCTGTCTTTGCGGCTCATCATTCAGGGTACACCCTTTGGGTGGGGGAGGGGGAGCTGCCACTGGCTCTCCGTGAGTTAGTGTTTTTTGACTTTATTGGATGTATTCATACACGTATTGTATAAAAACTCGTTTTCAGCCAAAAAAAAAAAAAAAAAAAAAAAGAGAGGAAGGAAGAAAGAAAGAAAGAAAAAGAAGAAGAAGAAGAAGAAGAGCGCGCGTTCTTAGCCTATTACGCAATACAAGTTCGAGTTGAAGAGGTCCTGTCACTTGGAGCCCCAATGATCGGTATGCCCATAAGAATGGCCCTGGCTAACAGGAGAAAAAGCTATTAACCATATTCCGCCGACGACGCCCTTTTCTTAATAAATTCACAGATATGCAAGGCATTGATGACACTTGCAACTCATTTCTGGTCCCTCTGGAGCTCCATCATCATATACCTCTACTTTCACCTTGTTAGGATTCTTAACATCTAATAAAAATAATTGCTATATCATGCAATGCTGTCCTGACACATTTTTCTTCTCACTATTATGGATTGCCTTTTATTGCATCCCTCATTTATCTTTATTTCTAGCAAGATGCTACAAAGGACTAAGTTTCTGGGTGATGGGTGATCCTTTAACTTAGATCAATTATTTGGCTAGGATACATGAAAGCAGAAATAAAGCACAAGCCCGATGGAAGCATTAGGACCGAACTAATGGAAGACCTCATACATCGCACAAGAGATGAAAATATCATTAAGATAGAAAATTTTTTAAAAAAAGTACTCATGTAAGCATGCTATGAGATTATTTATATTTCTCTCTTGTACGTTTACAAGGCCAAACGGCCAAACTCATTTACATAGCTTTCCCTGAGTAAGAAAATGCAAAAGAAAAGGATTGAAGAACCAACAAAATCTATGGTCGGCAGTTGCAAATCCTCGAGTACCACATCTGCCCCTGTCGATCCATCAGACCAGCCCTTGCTGCGAACTCCTCTCCGCCGGCAATTCCTGGAACTCCGACGGTTGTGGGTGCACCAGAAGAGGGTGGATCTGCAATGGTTGTAATGAACAGGCCTGGCCATTGCTAGTGTGGCAAGACTATAAGCTAAAACTAACAATAACAGAAGGAAGCGAGCCATAAAAGCTTTAGAGATGAGTGGCAGAGCTGCTTGACTGGAGAAGCTTTCCATCAGCCTAAGAAGTAGGCTGGGCGAGTAGCTTCATGTAAGCCTACGACGTTGGCCACCAAGATATATTCTCCCCGAACCAAGAGTCACCATGCATTCTTATTGCACATATATCCAATCATATGCAACAGCAGCATTATCCAGAAAGGAAAAAAGGAGATTACACTATGTAACTATGAAAGTAGCAACCATTTAACCTGTTCACCGCAGCCCATAACTGTGACCTGAGGGTAATTTGCAGTTTGTTCTGACACTCTAGTCAGGGTTGAACAATTATAGGTTGAGAGTATCATATAATCTGACCCTTTTTTTTTCCTTCAATGAGCATTCCAATTATGTTCAACAAAATGTGGCAAATACCACAACTACAAAACCTTTACAACTACAGGATGCCTACAAAATGTACATATAAACATCGCAGAGAGACACAAGAACCATTGTGCCAGAAGCTGCAATGCTCCATGCTTCAATGAAAATTTGTTTAGACACCAAGTGCAGCTGATAGATCAGCAAACTATCTCCGATCTTCGTACACCCTCCCAAGAAGCTCAGTCAGTGTACCCCAGACTACTGGACTATAGAAAGATGGGCGCCCACAGACCAACACAGTCCACACAGCAGCCTGCATAAAGTGGGAAGTTGAAAAATGTACTGGCTGTTGAACAAAGAGCCAGCTTTCGAGCCAACCTGACGTACTTGGGCTTGCCATGGCCCCAATTTAGTAGTAAAAATTTGCTGTTAAGCTGCTAATTTTCTCCGGGTTCTTCTCTTTTGTTTATCTTGCGCTCTATACCTCTCCCGGCGTTCCTCTCTCTGACGCTTTCTGGATAACTGCTCATTTTTGGCCATCTCTGCTTCATGTGCTTTCCTCTTCTCCTGCTCCTTGAGTTTTCGCTTCTTCATCTGCAGGTGCACCCATCATTTTAAAAGAGAGAGACAATCGATGGAAATTTAACAAGAAGAAACTAGTAAAAGAATAAGCACATGCAAGTGGTGGCTGATATAAAAAGTATCACCAAGGAAGCAGAAACATAGACAACAGCAAAGCATTATTATGGAAAGCTGACAGTTTTTCCCCTTTTGTAGATTCATACCACTTCTGTAAGACTAAGACTGTAACCTTAATGTAGTTGGTGGGCAACATTAAACTGCTGCTGATAGGAACCACTCAAATTTTTCCTTCAAAGAAAACATTACCTTTTCATTTTTGATCACTTGGAGGTGTTGGACAAGGGCATGAATCTTCCGCTCATGAGGTTCCATAACCACAGCTCGTCTGTTTTCAAGACGTGGACGGTTCTGCTTAGGCATGTTCTTTGGTTTTGAAGCAAAGGGAAGAGCTGCTTGCAGTTTTGGCGGGATAACCAATGGATTGAACTTTCTTGGCTTCCGCTCGATGGGCTGTGCAAATGATGAATTGAGACATGTAAAGATAACATTCACAAATGGAAAACGGAAAGCAGCCCTAAGCGCAGCAAGTAAGAAACTTTAGAACCTGGTAGACCGAGTCTTTGTTGTGTGGAATTCGAATGTTATTCTCTCTCCGCAGCTCAGCTACTGTTTTCATGCCTTTCCACACCTGATCACGAGGCTGGAGAGATGTTGTAACAGGGTTATAGAAGTGGGGTATGTCAACTTGAGTCCATGCGCGCAAGAAGACAATATCACTCATCAGGATTCTGTCCTCGAACGTGCATCTTGCAATGCCTTCTTTCACATTTTCTCCCCTTCTCTTTGGCTGATTGCCAACTTCTGCCTTGGCAGCCTATCATCAAGGAGATACTAAATTAAATAATTCGAAAATAAGAGCTTATCGTGCATTAAAAATCAAATTGGTAGCCGATGTTACTTCTGAAGATGAAAGCAACTTCACATAAATTTTATGAAAAATCATGTGGTGAATATTTAAGGGTCCATAGAACTAAAAAGGGGACAGAAAAGCCAGGTCAAAGTTATTTAAGAATGTTTTGCAGGAAGAGTTACAAACTTATAGTAAAGACAACCTGAAACAGGCATTTTAATAATTTAGATCAGCTCTATGAAAGAAGTGGAATTAGATTAATGCTGAAAAAGGGAAACTACTCATAGAAGTTAAAAATATATAAACGAAAAGTGGAGAGGATTGCTTTCAGATTTAAAGCTAATAAATGTAGCTTTTCCAAAATTGAGAAAAACCTAATACATACTATCCACATCATTTTGCTAGTGTAATGTGATAAGCATGATCAAAACCTTCAGCACTAAGAGCATGACAAGGAAATTTGCATAGTTTACCTTCTTGACCTGCCCTCTGATCCCGCTTACCGTCCGAACAGCTGCACCTTCAAACCTAGCAATCTCCAGATCTGACGTAAACATGTCCTTAATAAGTGCTGTCTTTTTAAAGATTTTGCATGGATAACCAGCAAGTTTGATCTTTTTCATTATTCGAGCAGCATGATTGAACTCTTGCACCCAGCCTGTTGCTGTAATTCGAAATGCTCCCTGAGAAAACATTCGTAACGTTCAGCATTTGTACAATGAGAATCACACTTCCTCAACAAAAATGCCACATAGTCAAATACAATATCACATATTAGCACAATGCTACAGCTAAACAGATCTGCAATTTCACACATTTACCCTATTGATTTTATACCAAACATGTGTTCCAAGAGTTTATCAAGTATTGCCTATAGAAATTCCAGTGAGATCTTGTAGAAATGTAGTTTTGTGGATCCTAGAATGTTCTGACATGCAAGTCTCTTGATGGCAAGCAGGAATAGAGTTCATGGATCACTCTTAACAGTTAGGACAAGGGAAAAATATAATCGAGGGAGAGATTTGTTTGATCATTATCAGCGCAATCTCAATGTCTTCCATTACAACTATTAAGGATCTCTGACTTCTGACTATAGATATACAACTTCCTAAAAATATTCATAAACAAAGAATGAGTTAATATGAGATAATTATTCAGTTTACATGTTTGCACAGTGTTGAAGGTCCCTTAATTAAAATAATGAAAGAGATAACAAAGAGAGATTAAGGGAGAAAAAACTATTCACGAGCCTAACCTCAAAGTCAGTTATGTACAGTGGAAGCAGTCAGACCAAAAATCACAACTTATGGAACAGGCAGCCTTCCTCTTTGCTGAAAAAATTTCCAATCTAATGTTTATTTGTTTCCAGAAATACTAGCGGTGATTTATCTGACAAGTTTGATTGAATAGTCTGTTACAGAGTTTCAATTTAGGTTTTCTTTTGTCTCTGTGCTTTTAATTCTTTGAAATTTTGCAACTTTCATTCATGTGTAGGTGCTAGATTGATAAACCAACTAGCATATGACTGCCAGACAACAGCTAACTTTACTCTATTAGGTTACTTAAAACCGACCGGGGTTATAATGTAGGTAGTCTTGTTTCAAGAAGTGCAAGACAATTTAGAAGACCACCAAAAAGTTTCATTGTGATAACGCAGCTTTACACAAAAAAAAGTCATATTGCTTCATATTAGCTATGCTTCAGAGGCAGAAGGACAGGTTTTTTCTCTTTTATTTTTTAAGCTAGGAAATGAGAATAAGATTTTTGGCAGGGAAGTCTCTTCCGGAGAATACAATAAGGTCAAGGATTACTCTATCTTCAATTTTCTTCATTTCAGTTCCTTTAACAATGCTACCAAGTTGACAACCATCTAAACAGGCCTCCCTGAAGCTTATGGTTTCTGCTTTAGCACTTGTTCCTAGTGTGCATTTGAATTATGATATCAACCAGGAAAAAAAACCCTGCAGTTATTGATCTCGAAGCACTCATTGAATAGCCATCACTTCTATGATTTGTTCGTCTTTTTTTCTTTTGCGGGAAAAGATGACGATCTGGATCTAAAACTTAAAATGGAAAGGATATAAGTTATTGTCTTGACCAGGAAGTTATCCAGTCACTTTATGGGTCCGTTCAAAAATTTTGACAGCATTATGTGGCTTTCCTCTTAACAGCATGAATAGTGTTTTCCTTAATTGGAAATTCTATCGCCTATCTCTAGAACCATCCAGGTAGCAGCAACTGTTTTAGTGACTTTAGGCCACCATTTTTTTTCTCTTCCCTTCAAATCTCTTCCAGTACTTGTGAATGGGCGCACTTTGCATCATAACCAGAGTCCACTGCAGCAATTTACAAGCACAATAGATCATAACCATAGCACAATAGATCATTCTTTGACCTTTGTCAATGAATTGTTTTAACTTCTCATACTGTTTCAAGATTTGCCTTTCTTTCCTGACCTTTTTTGACAAATCTTAGCCACTCTACATAAGGTTTCCCCAATTCCTAATTCAGGGAAATTCAGTGCACATATTGTATATAAAAAAGTCCGAAAGACATAATACACTATGTATATACAGACTCAATATATACTTAGAATATAATGCACAACTGAAAAAATGCTTAATAAGTTGCTATATTATTCACATAGACACTACAAGTACACTCATAGAGCATCTGAACTCCACATGCACAGCTATATAGTTAAAGTAATATGCTATACATGATATGATTCGTATAGCCTCTTAAGCTAACAAATCGCAATCTCATATTGAGGCTTCTTTTGGTTGCAGGATTTAGCATTTCCTGTTTATTCTGTCCTATCCCGACTACAACAAACTTTTTGCCAAAATAGAAAAGGATGACGTCAGGGTACCTTTGGCATTTTTTAGATGATTTTTGCTGGCTTATCTCTTCAGAACAGGAATAGAATTATTCTTTGAATCAGCATTATTCCACCATTTGACTCCCTATTTATTCCTCAACTTATCCTTATCCTGTGTTAAACATATTCCACAACAAATGCAGCTTTTGAGGAGATAAACCTTGCTTGTATGGTTATAAACGGAATTAGGTTTAGTAGTAAGATCTGTATTTATCACTCGCACTGCATAATGTGTACACATGGTTCGCTCCGTTGGAACAAAATAGTTTGATCAAAATATTTAATTTTTTTACACAAAATTAGTGTATACATCAAGGACTTGACTAATGGTGCATACCATCATATTGTAAGATAACAGCAGTGATATGCCCCTCGGTATGCTACAAAGTCAAGATTGTCAGAGCATTTGAAGAACCCAACTGTATGGGTGCTTGCTGCTTTGCAGACCTTTAGGCAAGGCAGCCACTAAGCACCTAAGCTGGTGCCTAAGTAGGCGCCTAGCCACCTAAGAGAGCTGCCTTTATCTTGGAGGGCACCTTATTCATTTACTTTTAGCAATAATTTTTTTTAACAAATTTGTTCTTAAGAAAAAAGGTATTTCCACCATTAGAAAAAGAAGCTTAGTCCATTAATTAAGTGTTTCCTTTGATGCTAATGCTTCAATATGTTATATTTCTAAGATGGTTTAAATACTTAAGCAAAACCCAACTAATTAAATCAAAACTTCTTTATGAATTATAGATTACTATATATGAGAACATATACTTTTAGTAAATTCTAGGAATTTTTTTTTTACTCTAGAACCTGCTGGACCACCTAGGTCCTCTGCCTAGGCCTCCAAAAGCGTCACCACCTAGGACTACCTAAGCAATTTGACAACGTTGTACACAGATAAAGGTTGATGGAACTTCAAAATAAAATATAGAAAATTCAAATTATTAACTGCCATGGCTGCCGAGATACAAAACACAGAACAAAAATAGGGAAATATCATAAAATAGCTTGGCCTTTAGGTGCTTTTGATTTGCAAAATGTGCTGGATAAATACACAAATGTAATGAGCATGATTATATATTTCTGAACAAAATATATGAAAGTTCAGAAAGTGGTCCAAGGAAATTTTTATTCCACTAAAGAAACATAAAAATTTGGCTTTCTAAGATCTAAAAAAATAAAGAAGCTAACCCTTTCCTTTTCCTATAGAAATCATATACAAAAACATATAAATCAATCGCCTTGTTCTTCAACAGTTATATAGAACAGATAAGAGACAAGTTCCCTCCACTGTCAAACATGGCATCTTGGCTAGATGGTCAAGATTCAATGCTACCTCTCGACCTGAACAATTAATGGAAAAATCTAGAGAGGAAGGAGCAATGTGAATATGGTCTTTAAGTAACTTTTGAGAATATATATATATGACTGAGTAGAAAGTAAAAAATCATAGTGGGTACTCAAGCATTCACCTATTTGTGTAGTTAGGTAACCTGCCTCTGAGAACCTCAGGGTCCAGGAGGTTAGATTCATCAAATTGAACAGAAACATGTCTAAATTATTATATGGAGAGTATGGATGATATGTACAGTAGCATGATGCCAAATGGAACCTAGTTGTGGTCTGGTTAGAAAGATTAGTTGTTACCATCCTGCACATAAAAAAAAAAAAAGAAATGAAAAGCAATGTCTTATCACCTATTGAAATGACTTAAATGCTTTGATCTCAGGATACCCAGTGGAAAATGCTTTTGTTCTTGCAAATAGTAGTTTTTTTTTCAAAAAAAGGATTTTTTGCATACTGTCCCTACAGTCTTTCATATTTGCATATTAATACCTGCAAACTTCATTTTTGCATATTAATCCATACAATCTTCTCCATCCGCATACCAATCCTTCCGCTACTAGAGTTGGAAATGAGTTTTTTTTTTTTTTTTTTTTTTTTTGGGGGGGGGGGGGGGGGGGGGGGGGATTAGAGACGGCCGAAGTGAAAAGGGGAACCTAGATTCTTTTGCTAAGTGTTACGTTCTCCCGTCTTCTCCCACGTGGAGAGGAGTCTAAGAGTTCAAGGTTCATTGCACTCTCTTATAAGGGCAAAAACAGTCATTAAACCAAAATCTGTTAGTAAACTAACACAATTAGGGAAATAAAAAAGGATATTTGGTTCTGGTCTGGTATAGTTAACCCGAGGGACTTATATGCAAAGGAAAGAGTTATAAGATTGCAGGGATTAAAATGTATATAGGAAGCTCGCAGGAACTAATAGCAAATACGAGAGATTGTGGACTAATATGCAGTAAGTCCAAAAAAAAATAAAAAGATAAGAGTACAAGTGAATGAACTGAACAGATAAACTGATGCTTTAAGAAGTTATAAATTAAATGGTATCTCTATGCTGAGTCTGGTCAAAACTAATGGGTAATATATACCCCAAATTAACAACGTTTTCCTATTGTAATAGTATTATAAAATAGGATAGGTGACTATTGTTTAGCTAATGCTAAGTAATAAAAAAGATTTTCTCTTTCTAAAAGAATCTTACCTGATTGTTTGACAAGTTCTGAACAGCAAGTATTCCAGTTTTAGGAGGTGCAAGAGGCCCCCAAAACATTGCAAAGCAATGCATATGCTCTGGAGTATACTTGAGCATGCGATACCGTCCATTTCGATCCTCGATGGCATATATGGGAACTGTTTGGTACCGCCTCCAACCTACTGAAACAATAAGTGGGTCTCTAGTCTTGAGTACTTTCTTATGCCATCTGTGGCGCTTCAATTGAGCCTACAGAAAAGAACGGAGTATCAGTATTAAAGCATATCAATCATTGAATGGAAATTACTCAAAGCAAATAAGCATCATAGAGAATAGCATAAACCATCACATTTAACATTTAATTGTATAAAAATTTATCCGGAATTATAATAGGAAAAGATCTGATATACTAGAGTTTTAACTTCTAGAGAAGGTCACAATAGAAGATACCTTAAGTGCACAAATATATGTATTTATATGTATATATATGCATGTGTATATGTATATGTATATGTATATGCCTATGAGTGAGAGAAGCTACCCAGCCAAACAGATCTGTTCAAAGGGAAATGCTTGATAAAAAAACCCAATAATAATCTAAGCATGAACTAACTAGCATTTTGAAGCTACCCCTTGTTAAGCTAGATCAGGTTTCCAGACCTTCGTAAGTCACTATCTTCATATGCCACTTCATCTATGTTCATACCTTTTCGGAAAAGGTCCTTTCACAAAATACACTAATATATAATAACTAGCTTCAAATTTTATGAGCCTGCTCCATTATGACCTAGGTATCATGGGTTTGAAACATGAAAATAGCCTCTCCGGACGTGAGGGTGAGGTTGCGTACATCTAACCATCCTCATATCCCGCAATGGCAAGAGCCTTGTGCATTGGGCCACCTTTTTCCTAAAAGCCTCAAATTTTAGTATTTTAAGCATTATATTATAGGCCAAAACCTCCCAACCCTTCATTTGCCATTTCATCTTATATGCATTTACACCTAATTGAAAGTTCTTATAATTTTCCAATAAATAATAATTTGTGAAAGATATCATATTTTAGCATTTAAAAGAAAACACACATATAACCTCATCAACCTCAAATTAGTTATCATATCCTCAACCTTAATCCAAAACAAATTTTACAAAAAAAAGAATTCATCAAATAGATTATCACTAGACCTCAAAGATTTTGATTCCAGTTTCAGTTTTCAATTTGAACATATATAAGAAAATATGGTTAGATTTGTTAAGGACCCAAAAAAAATAGAATTGATAGCCCCTCATATTATCCATATTGAAAGACCAAAGGTTGTATCTCCACCCACCTTTTCACTAAACACTTCTATGTGCATAAAAGCATGTGAAACAAGAAGACTTTTAAAAAAATCGCTGTTTCTTCCTAAACTGTAATTAATTTTTTTCTTAACTTAGTCAATATAAATATGCGTGCGTGTGTAGGATGACACTTTCACATAAATAGAAGATATCATATAAAAAATTGGAAAACGGCATTCAATCACTCAAAGTCATCACCATCCAGTCTCCCACCATCGGTCATCCCATCATCAATTATGCACCAATCTCTTAGCACATGCATCCAAAAAATCAGGGATGATCTTCCATAAGGATCTAGGATTGATCTGTTGCATGAAGATACTAGATACATTCAAATCTTTTCTTCTTAGTTAACCGAATGTTAATTGGGAAACAAGTGCAGGAGTGGATTCGGCTAAGGGTGCACAGATATAGACCTCAAAATGTTTTAGAGTAAGGATGCATTTAGCATGCAGATAAGTCTCCAAAGGAATTCTGGTGCAGTGATACTCCAGATAGAAGTTTCCAGCCACTTTATCTGATAATAGTACATCATCATTAGAATTCGAAGTAGTACAATACTAGCTAATAGTTTCTTACTGCAAAGTATAAGTCTCCTACATTTTAATCTACCTTATGATTTCATCAAACTACATGTGGTATTTCAACACAAATAAGGGTTTTGTTTGAAGGATTCAGAATATTCTGATCAACTTCAAGGTGAGTGGGAAAAATTTGAGGACCAAAATAGGCTATTACAACACCTTGCGTCTAGCTCAACTTCAAACACGACCACCACCTACTCCATCACCACCCCTCCACCATTGATTTCTACCACTACCACCAACCACTACCACAACTGCTACCAACAATGGTTACTACCCCACCACCACCACCTTTGTTGGCTCCAACATTGCCACCAAGAAACGCAATATTGTACACAAACCCAATTCGGCCATTATCGTATGGTTGGTGATCTAGGTATGGAGTTTTCGCCGAACCGGTGCAAAGCAGCCCTTACCAGACTGAACCACCTAGAACCACTCGATTCTAAGCAGTGGTTCAGCCCTGTAAGAGCTTTGTAATAGTTCGATGTCACAATAATTGAGGGAGAAAGGGTTCAAGCATCCTTTTCTCCCTCCATTTCAAGGTCAGAGATAAAGAAGAGAAGGAGAGGAGAAAGAGGAAGAGTGGAAGAGTGAGCTATTCTAGCTACTCCGATCTAGGCATTTCTCTCTTCTATTCTATTTTTTATGTTACATCCCATACACGGATAGAAATTGAAAAAAATATGGGGAAAACAAATTCTCATGCTTTAGGCATCTTATATAAAAATTTAAAGTATTTTACATGGGAACATTGAAAATGAACTAAAAGAACCCTATTTTCCACTCAATACTAAATAAAGAAACCCTAAAAACCTTGAAAAAAATAAAAATATATTCTTTGGCGGATCGATATAGTTCGATAAGGTACGGTATGGTACTGGTACCGTACCAATCTCCTACCGGTACGCAGTCCAATACAAAGACTATGAACCATGATTTCTGGTGCTGCCACAACTGCCCCTTCAATGCAATCTCTACGGTAGCCACTATCCATCACACAGATACCTCCATTGCCAACGAAAACCCCCCAAAAGAAAACATTCCCCCATCATCAATACTCGTGTCATTATAATTACAACCATTATCAACATTAAAAGAAATTTTATTTTTCAGATTTTAAAAATGAAAATAACTACAACTGCTATTTCCAAAATATTGAAAACAGAATCTAAATAACCATAAATAGAAGCAATAAATAAAAACCAAAAACTGATGATGATGTCAAACACAGCCTAGCCAAAGCAATATTTTGTCAGAGAAACAACTTCAAGGCACATACTGACCTGCATACATCCAACATTTTCCTCCCCAAGACCAACGCCTCCAAGAAGAATAGGATGGCAGGGATCAAAATATTCAATCATCTCATATGGAACATCATGAATTTCTAATCTCAAATAAGTGCCAGCTTTGAAGCCCACAACTTCTATTCGAGTAGCCTCATCCAGATCATTTAGTTCAGATATGTTCATTTGTCTGCGGAGTTCAACCTCCTCTTTCAACTGCAAAAGACAAATATCAGTTGTCGCATGCCATGCATGCAGTTAAATGTCAGATACTGGTATAAAACAAGCAGGCATACTTTGTCTAAATATCCACCACCATCATTGGTTTGATGTCGGTTGAACTTCTTCTCTGTTGATTCATGATCTTCCTCATCAGACAGCTCAGATCCATCATATGTAGGTCATCGTTAAGGTCCATGAATAACAAAACACTTCCACACACATACACAAAGAAGTAGCATTGTGTAGAAGTAACAGCATAAGTAAAAATAAAAAACATTGAACATAAGTGACATTTTTTTGAGCCAGTCAGAAGGTTGATGAGCAGAACTTCAAGTAAAATGCCTACAAGACTACAACTATTGAAAGCGGATGGTCATGTCATTGCAGTTTATTTTATATTTCATGATCTAAAAGAAAATAGCCAGCAAATAAAAAAAAAACAGTTGAAGGATATTGAGCATCAAACTTTGCACGAAGAGCAAGCTTCTTAATCCTCCGCTCCTTCACTTCCGGATCATCTCTCTTGGGAATGTTTCCATTCCCCTCAAAATTATCTGCTGACTCATTCCTGTACACCTCTCCAGTTTCTAAATCTTCAAAATCGCCATAAACAGGTTCATCATCTCCTCCATCATCATCATTGTCTGTTGCCTGACCCCTTCTAGCAGCCTTGGACCAGTCTCCCGTGACAAATCGATCACGGATACTTCTGGTAAGATCTTCATCAGACCAGTCTTTGAGTTGTACACTGATGAATTTAGAGCAGTCTTCAGCATTAATGTCATCATGACCTAATTTATCATTCAATTTCTGCAGCACATGTATAAAGAATATCATTATTTTGAATCAGAAAAATTGAACATTTTCTTCACAAGATGGAAAGAAGAGTTCTTATAATCAAGATCTACCAGGATTTTTTGTAAGCAGTAACTGCAAATAGCACGTAAACACAAGAAGACTTCTGACAAGACAAACAAATGATTCATAGAAAGCCCATGAATTATACCTTTTCTCTCTCCCCTTTTGGCTTGAAGAAATCTTCATCAGAACCACCATCACTGTCACTACTGTCATGAGCTTCTCGCGTGCTGGTTGTTGACTTAGATGCAGATTGCCCATATACAAGTTGCATCAGATTGACATTTTGTCTCAACAATGTTCTCTGGATCAAGGACTCTTTCCACTTTGAAGCATTGTCTGTCTCCATATCTGCAATGTGAATGCCAAAGAAACGTAAGTGTTTCCAACTTCTCATAATAATTGGATATTTACAATTTGATTGAACATTTAGATAAATTAAAGAACATTTTCAAAGAATTTTCAACTGATCTCAAATTTCTGTCATGCAATGTGTTCTACCTATATCCAGATGCAGAATTGCCATTAAAAAAAATCAATGTGCAAACAAATAGCCATAAGGAATTATGGAAGGCGCATCTCTTTGTAATTGAAAGAACGCTATTGTATATACCACAAATCCATTGCAAAACAGAAAAAGACAGTGGAAAACCACCTGAATCTAGGTCATCCCCACTGTCTCCTGATGATTCTGAACCATCAGCTAAATGATCGTCTGTATCATCTTCCTCAGAATCCTGGACACCAGAAACAGGAGGATTTGAGAGTCTAGAGCATCAAAAGCAGAATAATCAATATTACAAATGAATCCAAAAGGACCTTAGAAGTATGTAATTCATAGTCCAACTATAATTGAATATTTGAAGTCAAGTCATGCAGATGAGGATATCAAAGAGGTGGCTAGAGGAGTCAAAGTACACAATCAGATACAAATTCCACCCTGACAAATTGACAACAATAGTGCTTTTAAAAGATAAATCACACAACTCAGATGACATGCTTTTAAGAAATTGGCTTTCAATCAAAGTACAGCAGCCTGGGAAAGAGGGAACATAAGGCAGATATGCAATGTAATGCATGCAGTTTTGGTTTTTATCTCATGGTACTAATAGCATCAGTATATGTACTGACCAAAAATGAACTGCCATTCTAGTAACTAGGCTAAGATTGGCTCTTAAGGTTACCGGGAATTGAGCAACTGTTGGATCTAAGGTCCGTCGTACCGGTACCGGTCGACGTACCGGTGGCCGGCTGGACCGATACGGTACCGGTCCGGTCCAGTACATACCGGCCGGTACGCTGTGGTTTCAAAAACCACAGCGCGAGGCGCTGTGGTTCTAAAAAAAAAAATCGTACCGGTGCGAACCGGCCGGTTCGCACCCGTACGAGGCCGGTACCAAGCGGTATCGGCCGGTTCCGACTGGTACGGGCTCCGTACCGGCCGGTTCGGCTAAAACATCGGAAAATACCGGTTTTCTTGTGGTTCCGGTACCAGTCTAGAACCGGACCGGTACGTACCGGCCCGTACCGGCCGGTACGGCATTCCATGGTTGGATCATTATAAACATATAAAGTACAGCTAAAGGTTGTTCAAATGTCTGGCCGTCAAACACAAATGATACGCACAAATTGGAAATGTTATATGAAACCTTTGATTAGCTGAGCCAGTGGGGGACAGGAGAAGTAGGATGTGCAGACAGCAGAGGCCATTTATCCTAAAACCCCAAGTTCTTAGGACACCACGGATCACCTTTTAAATGAATTTTCTGTATACCTTATATGAACATGGTTGAAGAGTCCAATTCCAATTCAATAACCATACGAGTAACCGTAGCAGCATTACAATTTCAAATATATCTCCCATCCATAAACAAGATGACCCATTAATATTATAATCAGGCATCTAAAAACTTATTAAATGAGGACAATAGAGCAAAACATGCAACTAAAATAAGCCATGGATGTCCTGAAACACATGAATACCGGATGTGGCTCAAATGATGCAGGTACCTACAGATAAATCAATATGAATCTGAAAGTAATCAGCATTTTAACATTCACGAACTCATGGTGCATCAAAAACAGAGAATCCATCTAGCATATATGGGAAGTGGATTATGTTATGGCTCTAGCGAAGAAATTTGCAAAATGATTTATATTTTGCACTTAAATACAAGAGTTTATGAGAATAACAGCATCAGAGATTTATTGAATAAACACAGAATCTACTATAGAGCACAGATTAAACCAAGAAAGTGCTACCAAGTACCAGCTACTCATCAACCCAATAATTTAAAATGAATTCCGGTACCAGGTCAAAACGGAAGATTTCAGCAAAGTTGGTGGTTTTGGTGGCTTAGGCTACAGTTCTGGAGACCTAACGTGGAAAAGCTTTAATAGCACTATACAAAAGATCCCGCCCACCACCACCCCCCCCCCCCAAAGAAAAAAAAATGAAGTAGTTTGGAGAAGTTAGAAAACTAACAAAAGAAAAATTATAGACATTATTTAAATATATATTGTCTAATGTGAATTGTAACAAAATCTTGCTAATTTAAAATACTTTTTTTCTGAAACAAAATAACATCAGTATATTATTTTTCTCCTGTTTTGATAAATTTTTGCATTAAGTAAAAATTATAAAAAACACTGAAAATATTTATCTTTTTAAGCTTCTTAAAACCCCATAATACCTAAATACTTCTAACCTTCTTAGCTGTAAATGCTTCCAAGAAGCCCACCTGTCACCAAAAGGTAAGCTCTCTTTACCAACTAAAGCGAAGGAAATAATGACCCTCAAGGGTAATAAGCCATTTGTATGTCAACATCGACCAAATTAATTGAATTTAACCGAGACATTTTGGAAACATACCAGCACTGATTGTACCCTTGATAAATCCTAAGTGATTATCCATCCAAAAGCTACATCATGTACAAACAACCATAAGAGGTCAAACTTCCAGCCTCAATAAGAGGTTGCAAGTTCCAACACCAGATAGACTATCAGGACCATTTTCTCCAAGCAGAACGGAGTCTTTATAGTCTTCACTGTTGCAGATCGGATCAGTTGACTCTTATGCATAACAAAATTATCCACTGAGGAGATATTCGAGGTATTACATATACCAAAAGCACTCATCCATATTGTTATTGTATGCTTCTCTGTCCATGGATGGCTTTGTTGGTTCCATCCATGTTTCTTACTTGCATAAATATTGATAGTAATTTGATAATTCTCTGCTGCCTTAAGGGTAAAAGTACTTAAACAAATATCACTAACTGAACTTCCTATAAACACACCCATTGTGCTATGAGCATACTATGTAAACTGGAGAATCCGCTAAAAATACATGAGCGTAAAGACATATATATAAAAACGAATTCCCATGCTTCTTTGAGGGCAATGATTTTTTCCCTTATAGATCACATCCTGGAGCATTATATAAGTTATAATTTTCCATGTGAGATCATGCAGTTAACAAGACAACCCCACACAGGATAAAGAGTATGACTATCACATACAACACATAGAATATAGCTACGACAGCAACCATACAGCATCACATGTATGTAAAAAAAGAGAAGCCAAAATCAATAAGCAAGAACAGTCATACATTTATATCACGTGCAGCAGTGGTAAGAAAAAACAGGATGGACTGCAACAATTATCATGCATAACATATCTATTGGCATTTCAACTCTCTAGCTAACTTTAAAGGGAAAAAAAAAACACGTAACATACATCAACCGACATCTTGTATCATACAACACAGAGCAGGTCCAAGTAACTATGGAGTATGGATTTTAGCAATGTGCTATCAATCAACTGAATGAAAATGAAAGATAAAAACATATGTTACCTTCAAATCAGCATGATCACCATATTTATGCGATATAACTTTTCTCCTTAGTCTTCCACTATGAAATTCAATTTCTTCTTTCAAATCCCGATTAAAAGGATCCAACTGATCGTCATCCTCTTGATTGTTTTCCCAAGCATAATTATTATCTTCATCAGAATCATCAAGTTCAATTTCTTTTCTTGGGCCCTCATCCTCAGCTTCATCACTCTCTGCAACTCCAGTGCCATCCATGTGATCATTATCCTTTTGATCTGAAATGCCAGTCTGTCCTTGATCACTTTGCATTTCACTGGTAGTACTTCCAAATTGGTTTAACATATTATCCTTCACAATATTCCCCGATGTAGTAGGGGGTTTCCTACTAAACAGATTGATGAAGCTCTGTTCCAACTTCTCATCAATAGAGAATCTTGTACTCTGAAGTGTTTTCACCAAGACCTCGCCTACATCACAATCCTTTCCTGGAGGCATTTGACCCATAAGTAAGAAATACAGTAAAATAAGATTATGACATAAAGATAAACCAATGGAAAGTACATAAGAAGCTTTCTTGGAAAAGCTAAGCAACACCAAACCAAATTCCTTGATGCGCTGAAAGAAATAGTGCAGAGTTTTTTCCATTGTCAACAAACAACTGATGTGAAATTTACTAAGTTGATGCTTGAAGCTAAACAAGCTTATGAATACAATGGTGATCAAGTTTTGATAAAGCAGTAAACAAGCTTATGAGTACAGGGTAAATCCTCCCAATCCAACACAGAAGTAATATTTTGAAGAATGGACAATCAAAAAAAAGGATATATTACATCAAAGGGTCAGGAACTAAAATCAAAACCAATAAGTAAAATAACTGACTGGATATGGTCCAACAATGTAAAATCATTTTCCAGATGGATCAGGTATTGTTCTAGCTTATCTGCTTGTCCACAACCCCAACCACCACATCTGCCACTCTAAGAAATCCAAGCCATCCATATATTTAAGCTACAGAGGGATAAAATCCGTATAATTCAGCTTGAATTACTAAAGCAAACCATGAGTAAATGTGTTTTTTTCCTAGACCAGACTTCAACTTTATTGCAATGCCGAAGTTTGGGCATGTGCAAGACCTGAAGCATTTTTCCTTGATAAGTTATTTAAAAAAAAACAGTGCTCATGAAGCAAAGCAAATCAAAATCAAATACCATCAAACAAAAAGTGGATAACACATAAATTAGCATCCATAGTATGGCTTATGTGCGGGGGTAAATGGTTTTTTTAGGATAACCCCAAATATCCCAAATTTAGACATTAAAAAGCATCCATGCAGTTAGTGAGACAAGGAAGGCTAGTTTCAAGGTGTAGACATCCATGGTGCTATTGCTCACCAATGGAGGAAGGTTTCTTCAGATTTATATAAACTAGAGAGTGAATAAAGTAAATTTGTATCCACAGAACTTTTAAGGAAGAACTCAGAAGACCTAGTTTCTACATTGAGATTGCACAAGAATACTCAGATTCTTCGAGATTGAAGACCAAATGATTTAACAGTGAAGCCCTTCTACACCTGCATTACTGAATGGGCCTTTAAAACTGATCTCAGATACCAATCCTAATGCACTTACTGCTAGGGAAGATTCAAGCATCTACCTATTAATTTCACAAGATATGTGTCATAACCTCCTTAAAACAAGTTGGAGTTGCATTGTGCTCGCTGTCTTTCTGTAAATTAACATCGCTATTCTTCTCCTTTGTTATTATTCGCAAATGATTTAAATAGATTGTGTGACATTACAACATATCCTTACATGACACTACAACAAAATCTAGCAACTTAAGGATTAACCTTGGGCTAGGTAAAAACCTCCTCTGCTAACAATATCATGGAAAGTTTGGGACAAGTCAGCAGGCTGTGACAAAAGAAAAGCTGGGAAAGATTTTTGAGAAATTGGGCATAGTCTTCATTTGGCTAATAAACTAGTGGTAGTTGCCTTGGCTCAGCTGGTAAGCTGTCATAGGGTTGTACAGCCGTTTTTGCCCTTTACCTACAGGTTTGTGTTATATCTCAACCTTTTCCTTATGTTCCTTCTCATTAACCAGGTCATCATACTACCTCTGCCAAATTCATTAAAAAAAATGCATGTCTTTATAAAGTTTTAGAGGGATTGTAATTGTTAATTCCCTTCATTCACTTATTTCATATATCATATGATTAAATCTCTTAATAGCAAGAATCTTCTATCAAGTGTGCTGAAAACTGGCTCCAAATCCGCATTCCAACACCCACGCCTACTATGTTTCCACCGTACTTCAATCTAGATACATTAACCATTATCTACATTATTAATGAAAATCCTATTCCAATAACTGTACTATTCGTTGTCTTATTGTATCTTTTAATCATCATATCCTGTATTTGTTCAAAATGTTGAAACAGAAAAGAAGCTTTCTAAAATTTTATAATATTAATATAATTTGTATAAATGCTTCCTTGATGCTTCAGCACCCTAAATTTTTTAAGGCATTGACATGCAAGCCCCAACACTTGAATTTGCTCCCCCTTATGCTTCCGATTCAAGGGGATTAAGGTATCACTAATAATAAAAGAAGAGGACAAAGATAATTGACAATGCATTGTACTTTACAAAACAATATTTGGAAAATATTGCTAATTCTATGAAAGTATGAAGTATCACATATCATCTACATCATTACGATCCAGCTTTGCTAATAACATTAGTTCCCCAGCCCAAAAAAAACAAAAAACACTCAGCAATCAGATGGAAGGTCAAAGGTACAACATTGGCAAAATAAAATATGCTGTAGAATCATGAAAAATTTTCAAAAGATAGGATATGTTACCTCTTCTATTTGCTGCACCGTTTTCACCATCAACTTTCGAAAACTGAACAAGATGATCATTTATATTTATGTAAACAGCATCCTTGTCATAGAGAAGATCCCCAAGACCAGACATAGGCGCATAAAAAAGTTTTTCCTTGTCTCGAAGTCCCCTCTTTTTGGCAGCTGATGGCAAAGGGCAAGGATCAGCCAGACCAGTCAACCCAGCTAAAGAAAAATCACCAACACCAGCAATATGCACCTGCGAAAAATCAGATATCACTTATGTAGTACAATGTAAGATTTGGAATAAACTGGCAAATCTGTAGCTACAGGCACCACAACAAGTGTGTAACCAGTTTTAAGAACAGCCAGACTGAAATCAAACCCATTATTCTTGTAAGAATTATGAATCACATCCTTTAACTACAGCATATGTTGAAATCAGAACTTTTCTATTTTGCAACAAACTGAGATAGAATGAAGAAATAAATAAAAAGTATCCATGAAAATTTTCCCTGAATAACTTGCATCTTTCATCAAAGTAAATAATAATTTACATCCTAGCATGATTTAAAGTAACAGACAGTATAATAGATTCACCCAACACCAGTTACGTTATACATATAAATAATGGGGCACTGTTATAAGTCACTATGTAACAGGAATAACAGAACAGTGGGGACAGGGCTGCCCTGATTTCCCCATGGGATGAGCCCGCCTTGACTCATTCCGACACAGGACAATGGGTGTCCCTGTATTTCCTTAGGGCACCCTTTTTACTTTTTTCCCAATATTTCTTAGACAATTTATTGGTTTATTTATCTTTCGACGTATTTGGACTTCAAAAATAATGCATTTTAATAAATTGGCTCTATTTAGTGTAACTAATGTTAGAAGCTTGTAAGTTGGCCATGGGTACTATATATGTTCTTCACAACCTGAATATTAGCATTTTAGTCAAGATAATATGAAATTAAATTTTAATTTGGGTGTAGGTTCAGGTGCTCCTGAACACACCCAGAAATTATCCAAACATGCAAAAATTAAGTTGCATGTGCTTAATAACAATGAAGGATGATACATTCCCCGAAAAAAAAATTCTATTGTTTTAGTAATTAATTCATGCTGAAAATATTATAATTTAAAGAATAAAATGTATATTGAAAAAAAATACAGTCTTGTAGCTTGATCCTTACCCAACAATATACTGCATTTTCATGTCAAACCAAAAAAAACTTGATTTCACCTTTTTTTCTTTATTTTTAACTAAATTAAAGGCAAAAAAAGATGTTCTCCCTGATTATAAGCTTTGTGGGCATTGAAATCCCGAATCTGGGCACTGTGAGACTCTCTCTCTCTCTCTCTCTCTCTCTCTCTCTCTCTCTCTCTCTCTCTTCTTTTTTCTATTGATTAGCCCTTGGTTGCTGCTTGTGACTTCTCAAACGAGACCATTAAGACGGTGTGCAAGACCCAGTCCCACTTTATTTTATCAAAAAAACCTCAAAGCCCTAAAGATCGGGACAACAAGGGGAAGGGGGATTGCGTGTGCTTTGCATACAATCCCAAATACTCAGGAGCAGGAATGCTATTGAACGGGCAAGAAATTCCACGTCCGAAGGGATCAAAGTCACATGCCATTCCAAGTCCCGATTTCTAAAAGGAATTGGGGACGAGACGTGCAGGCACCCTCATCCCACTTTTTCTTCAGTCACTGTTTTAAATTGACAACACCAAATCACTCTATACCCCCATGCCCCCCTCCCCCTCCTTCCAAAAAAACAAAGAAACCTTTTTAAACCTTATTTCCTCCTAATACCCTGCAATTTTCAAAACCAACCAACCAGGCAAAGCCTGTGATCCTCACCTCCATATTTTATAATTAAAAGTTTGGAAGGTCCTTATTTATATCCCCAATATTTGGCTAATCACCACTGTCTCACTTGCTGACTCTCTGATTTACTATAATAATGCCCACATATTCTGTCATAATGCTCATTTAAGCTGTTATTTATATGATAACATGATATTTTTATGGTTACTTAGCTAATATGCATCTTCACATTATATAATCATTTTATTTACATAATGTTTATCCATTTAATTAAATTAATCACTATTTTCTAATATCTATCATTTTTGTAATTAATCTATTTATATTTTCTCCAAATAAATATGTCATCGTACATATTATTTTCTAATTCCAATATTAACTCATCATGCCTCATCCAATACTCGCTTGGCAGCTTAACCTGACCTTGTGGATCATAAATGGATAAGCATATAATCATTTAATAAAGGAGTTTTTACTATTTAAGTACATGTGGATTTGCTATTAATGTGAATTAATTTACAATATAATTAAGCCTAATGTTTATTCCATATCTTGTAATAATGTTTTTTAATCTACTTATTTATGTGATAGTATGTCATAATTCTTAATAAACGTAAATTAGCTAAATGTGTTTTTTACTCTTAATTATTAGATTAATTGTATACTCTTTTTAATTGTTTATAGTTTGTGCAATTAATAGTGATTTGGTTATCCAAGCATGTTCTACACTCATCATGTAATGCGATCTTGTGAATCAAAAAAGTAATAAATGAATCACTTTCTTTCAATATTTATCCATTATGTATCCATCTATAAGTTAGTAATATTTCTTATGAATCTGCTAAATGTGAAATTAAATGACCATATGCATATCCAAGATATGCCCTCCACTGGCAGCTTAGCCTGATCCTTTGGATTAAATATGAATGTTTTCATTAAATTATACGATCTCAACTACATGTCATCTAGCAACAATGTTAACTTATCTGACAAATTCTTTATTACTTTTCAAAAATTTGAAATATAATTAAATATTGCAGATGAATGTCGGGATCATAGACATACTAGTTGGATCATCTTTAGGAACAATAGACAGTGAAGACATAATTTAGCAACATTGTTAGTTTATTGTCCATACTCATGACTACGATGCAATGATATAATTACCATGATAAAATATTACGTTGAGGAATCATCCGAATAAGAAATCATTTGTTGGGAAAAGAGGGAAAGCCTCTTCTTGTCCCTTGTTTCCTCCAGATGTCAGAAAATCTTTGAAAGATTTTGGTATCTGAATAGCCCTACAACAATGAAGGAAGAGAGCTACAAATTGATACTTTGTAAAACTTGCATAAGTCAATGATGACTAACATGATGTTGCAGACTATTATTTTAGGAAGGAGGGAGCCGGAAGGCACTTTGTTGATGAGGAACGATACTAACTAGACGTGCCTATGCTTCCTCTCTTCTCTCTTAACGTATTGCTTCTATTTAAAAGATCTTCACCAAATTATTGATTGAAGGAAAATGAAGTGCAGAGAAAGGAAGGATTCAAATGATTGATTGTCCCCTTCAGCTCTTCAAGATATGACTTGGTGTCCCTTGATAAGAGTGTGCAAGAAGAGTAAAACGAATTAAATATACATGCAAGAGATTAAAAGTTCAACAATCTGGTAGACATATTCCTCATTATCTAGTGTAGTGTTCATCAATGTTCGTACATGATCTTCCAAACTGAAAGTCAGCATAGACTACAGACGCATCTGCTCCCCCTCAAAGAAGAGAATACTTTACAAGGTTATAACTTATAAATGAAAAGAAAAGCATTATAAGGTACAAATTACCTTGACAATTAAGAAGCTAAAAGTAAACCAGAAATAAGTTATCATGAATTACTTATTGAAGGAATTACTTATTGATGGAATTACTCTGACTGAAGCATATTAACATAATTTATCCAATCTGTCACCATCATGGAATAAAGCCTAAATGCACTAAAAGCAGCAGAACATGAGGCCTGAAGCAATACCTTGGTACCTCTCTTCATATTACAACCTCGAAGGTAACCATACAATGTGATGTTTCTATCACATTTACTATCCCTATGCACTCTTTCAGGAGGAGTAACATCTTCAAAACGATCTGCCAATATATACGGATGCGAAGATCGCCATGACAAAGGATGATCTTTCATAACTGAAATGAATCTAGCAAGATTGTGAACTTCACGTTTAGGATATCTGTAATCAAGTAAACAAATGAGTAACGTTCCTGAGAATTACTATTCAGATCGCTAGAAAACTAAAGCTATTGTCAACTTGCAGAAACCAACTTGCAATGATAACCTGGAGCTCTCAGCACAGACATTAATAATCAACTATCAAGCATACTTATGATATAAGAGGATGAACCAAATTAATGAACTAGCATGCAGAAATTTTAAAAACTTACTTTCCATGAACTAGACCAGATAAATAGAAAAGTTTTGCCCCATCTTTAATTTCAGCCCAAAAGCGATGCTTGAGACGCTGCTTAGTTTTTCTCAGTTTCTTGACATCCTTGAATTTATCGAGATGTGTAAGGACTCCCATAACCTTTGGGAATCCATGAACTGACATAATATTAAGAAACTCAAAAGTTTCCTGCAAAAGAAAGACTTGATTGAGTCTCCATGATTCAACGCAATAAGAAACTTCTACTTATAAGCTTGAATAGGTCTAGAATTAGACAGAACTGCTAAAGTCTATGGAACATGTAGACAAAGTATGTCCACATGGAGTGACATCATTCACTTGATTATTGTAAGTGGTCCATACTATTTTCAGGTCTCAAAACCTGTTAAGACAGTGGCCGCATAAAAAGCGTATTTGCCATTTGCACACCTCATGTAATCTCATGATCGACATTTCCATCTACATACAGCGTCCTTGGCATTTAAGCATACTGAATGAGATTTATAAAAAAATACAGCCAATTACAAGTTTTGGTTGCATCATTTTTAGAAATGACATCAACGATTTCGGACAGAATTTTTGTGCACATCTAGAAGAGCAATCATGAAAGAAAATTAAGAATCTGCATTAAATAGCTGCAATTTGCATATGTCAAGAATTGCTTTAACAACTATGAGCTTTACAAGGTATGCTAATGGAGTACATGTCATTTAAAATTGAATTAAGGACATGTATGAGCGAGCATTGACATGAATGAGAAGTGCTTGTGACAAAAAGTGTCCGGTAGGATGAGAAACATTGATGAGAAAAATGTTTCCATTTGCAACAGGCCAACACCAAAGGACAGCCCTAGAACATTAACATGTATTCTAGATGAAAAAAAAACATACAAGTGACTAAAAACCAACTAATAACGTTAAACAGGTGGCTAAAAGTTACTTATGGACATATATAATAGTATTAAGTGGTGAGATTTAACTAGGGGTAAAAGCTATATTACAGATAAGAATCTTTCAAAACTAAGGTTTTCAAACCCTAACCACTGAAAAAAATTTGAAAAAATTGTATTTAGTAGAAATTCAAAGAAAATAAAGAGCTTGTCCAACTTGATGGTTAAGACTTAAGAGATTACCCGAATGGCTGAATCAATTGTCTTTGTTATCTCAGTTTATTATAGAGAAGGTTTCAAGAATTTCAGATAAACATGGGTTCCCATCTTATACATCAAAAGAGAAAGAACTTAAGACAGAGCAATGTGGACAAAGTAGGCAAATGATTTTGCAACGCTATCTGCTCAATCATGCCTGAAAAAAAAAAAGAAAGGAAGATCTAAGACAACCGACAGACTGCGAGCAGGGAGGCATATGATTTTGTGTAGAAGCAAGTAGCACAAGAATCTATTACCTTGGATCCATAAACATGGGATATTGCTTTTTTGGTAATAGAAAATAGTTATACATTAAATACTCAAAGCAATACAAGAAAATCCATTAGACTACTAAATTTCAAATATTTTCTGAGTTGTTATTAGCTTTCATATTTTGAAAGAAAGATGATCCTTGGGCAAAGAAAGTTGTAATTCTCGAACAAAAATGACCAGGTTTCATTCACAACCTACTAAAAGCAGAACTATCCATAACCAGCAGAGATGGAACAGTTATCCGTGTGGCCCAGACAGAAATAACTCAGTATCTACAATCATGCTTGTTAGGGATGCAGAGAGTGGGGATGATCTTTTCCTCAAGAATACAGATACTAGGGCTTAGCCATTGGAAGCAAAAAGTAGAAGGATCACTGGTGAACATCAAATAGTTTTATACGTATCTAACTCAAAGCAAAAGTGAAGTCTAGACCGCAGAGGCATCTCTTGCCTGAGTTTGCAAGATGGATGAAATTATGAACGCCAACAAGCTGATATGCTTGCAGTAATGTACCACACGTACTCAAGACTCTAGCATCATGCAGAACTCCAATTACAGAGCAGCACAGAGTAACTAGCCAAGAACATCTACTGAATGAACTACAAAATTAACAGCAAAATTCTACTTACCATCTCAAAACCATAACTTCCATCAACTAGCAACAATGCAAGATCAGCAACTTTTGCAGCATCTATCATACCATTTATATCATTAGGGCACTCTACAAACTGTACTCTTTTTTGTTTTCCTGGAATCAATGGGAAAAAAGTTCTTAGCTGCCACAAGAAATTTTCTAATGATAGCTACTTCAAAGCATAAATTCCTATAAAACTTGGGTAATCCCAAAGGTTCATAACTAATCGATAAAAGAAAATGCAAGAATGCAGCCTAGCAGCATCTATGAAAAAAAAGGAATAAAAAAAGAGAAACCTGATACAACGGTGATTGGACCTCGAACTTCAGGTAAATTTTGTTTAGTATAGTGCTTTACAAGACATTTTATCAGAAGAGATTTCCCAACCTGCAAATTACAATTATTTAGTTATAAAAATTTAGAGAGTACAAACTGTCTCTGGTAAATAGTAGTCAAATTCCACAGCTCTTGCCGGCATTACCTTTGGTGGCCCATGCATGACAACGACAAATGGAGCTGGTTCCCCAGTTGAACGATCGATTGTTGGGATATGAAGCCTGCGTTGTTCTTTCTCCGAAGCACGGGATTGTAAACGTTTGGCCTTTGCTGATGAATTAAAAGCAAATGCCTGCGACAATGGATTATAAAAATTATAAAATAGTGCTCTCATAAGCTAACCAATAAGGTGGTATCGTAGCTGTGCACCCTCAGCAACAGTATGCATGAATTAACTGATATCAACTTTCCAGAAGTCTCCACAAAAATGCCAGATGCAACAATTACAGACCTCATTAGTGGCAAAGTTTGTATAATCATTTGCACAGTGTTAAGATTGCTAACATAAACCATATTCTGGATATAAGTTCAAAAATCAAATTCCTCGAGATTCTTCTCATAAACACATAGACGTCCCTAAAAATGCATATAGACACAGTATCAGAAAAAGGAGCTTGAAGACTTTGTCCATCAAATTTCCAGCTAAAAAAAGCATTACTTGCTTGTTTTACCTATAATTTAGTTAAAGAAGAATATGTAATGCATACCGCCACATCCAAAAATTTACCAATTTCTCTGGGAATAATATTGTTAACCTGATGACTGAACCACACCAATTTCCTGTCACTCGAATAGACCGATGTCTATCTTTATTTGCAACACATATATCTACTCTAATATAATGCAAACTTTGGAGTTCATGTGCATGAGGCACATGTCAGCATCTCCATGTTTCCAAGCTACGCAATGTTTCCCACTATTCCCCAATTAAATCATCTCCATATCTAAAAGCCTTTCCCAATTGAAACATCTGGAAGCCTTTTCCAGTATGCTCTCAAAACTCATCAATATGTATCTGCATATCTCACTGTATCAGTGTCCTTGTTTTTCAGGCCACGTGTGTCGCATGCATCATCCTCTAGTGAAACATAAATCAATCAGCAGGCAACTGTTCCAAATTCTTTCTAGGAACCCTCCTTATGAAAAAATTCTCAGGAATGCATATTGTTGATCAAAGAAAACTACTTGTGAGCAGTGATAAGCACCATAGAACAACAAAGAATATTGAGATGAGTTTGGGGGAAAAAGAATGATAAAACAACAGATGCGAAATGCTCACAAAATCCAAATCAATTCTAACCATACAGTGACCACCCATACTAAGATAAAGGCTTAGAAATCTAAAACCATGGACTGATGTACTGTAATATGCCAGTCCACAACATATGGTATGCACCATGCCAATAAAATACCAGCAGAATACACTGTGTATCATGTATGCCTGTTCCTTTTTGTTTGCCATGATTATTGGACGAGGTTCGGAATTTCACCAACATGCATGATACATACCATGCCAACATGTGTCTTGCATGGGCACAAGATGCGGCACATTGACCCTTGTATAAAACATGTCTTTGAAAAAAATAAAAACTTCCCTGAACAAATGTAGCCATGGATTTCTCACTAATGTCTTGAACAAGCACTTTAAAAGATTTTGAAACACTGACCCTTGTATAAGACATCATTTCTCTGAAAAAAATAAAAACTTCCCTAAATAGATATAACCATGGATTTCTCACTAAGGTCTTGAACAACTGATTTGAAAGATTTTGAAACATTAACAGTTCATCCCACCACCCAAAAAAAAAGAAAGACATTTTTTAAGAACCAATAGTTTTAGTAAGGTGAAGCTTAGCCTCAAGCCTAGTTTAGAGTATCTAAGCTATAATAACGCTACTCCCAAGCCACCATCCATGATTCCTAAGCCTCCATTCAAATTGCAATATTGGCATATGTTCATTCATAAGTAGCTTTATATGTCCCTTTCTTTAATAAAAACACATCCTGCTTGCTTCAACTCCTACTTAAGCGAAAAAACCAAGACTGCACCAAGTAAAAGTGGGAGTACATCAATTAGACAAAAGATCGCAACCATCATCACTTCCTCTCATATGATCATAGCCATCCATGCTTCCCTCACATGTATCACACATGCCCAGCACCATTCTAGTATAATCCAAGTCATACACTTCGAAATAAAATAAATATCAAATCTGTTAATTATATAAAAAATTAAAGAAATTTTCTTCTCAGTGTGGCATGCTCATAAGCATGAAACTTCTTTCCCAATCATGCAAACTGCATATCCTAAATGGTGATCTGCCATTTAGCATGTCATGCAAAACATTGATTGATCGTTGATTATTAACATGGCTTATAAACATTAATGAGATGCACCAAAGGGAATGGAAATTTGCCCCCCAACAACCTCCCTAGATAAATATTCCTGAAAAGAGGTACAAATTTATGGTAATAAAGAGCATCTGATGGATATTGATGTGGACATTCCTTTTAGTGTTTGAACTTTGTTATATCAATAAAGAAATTGCCACTCATGACATGGTATCCTAAGAGCTCTCTGCATGATCTCTCAAAATTCTTCAAATTAAATAAGCAAATTATATAGGATTTCAAAAGATGATGCCATAGGGAATGAGCAGATTGGAACCTTCCAATCATGCAAATATACTATTAATAAAGGTGAAGATTAGCTCCTCGTCAGAGGAATAAAAAATATTGAAATTATGATGCAACCAGAAGCTACAAAATTGGGATTATTGACAAAAGTACAACCATGAAAATTTTGATCATCTATATAAATTGAAAGATATAGTTATAGTCCCGACTCCCAATGGTTATTTTTCAAATGCTATTCAAGTCTTATAATGAGGTTTTCATTGTATGAGTAAGATGGAAGTTGCCAATATCGGGAGCCAGGTTTGGGAATCGTACAAGTGCAATGCAGGGGAAAAGATGCTCTAAAACACTACATAAGGAAGTTCTAGGAAGCAGTTGCTGGTTTGAGTTTCCTGGGTAGAAGTTTCTTGCTTCTAAAGATCAAACCATGATATATGTATTTGAAGGGCTTAGATTAGGTGAACATGTGGCATAGCTTAAATGCGAACAAACCTTAGTTAGTCATATGACCATAAAAGATATTGGTCAAATAGAGAACTAGAGAAAAGCAGATTCTAGCCCTCCTTTCCTTCTTGAGCATCCGTATGCCCATATCAACCACACTTTCTTTTCTCCCTTTCCTACCCTAAGTGGCCCTACACACTAAGAGGGATATTTTATGATTAAGAATTGTCTTGGTGTTTCTTATTACAAGAGGATCCATTGGCATGCAATGTGAAGTTTTCATTTAAGTTCGGAGAAAAAATAACCGCTTCTTCATCTTCAAAGTAATTCAATGCCTTACTTCCTCTTTCCCTCATCTCTTTATCTTATTCTTCCTCCCTTTTTCCCTTATACTTTTCTATTATGATGAGTCATCTCGTTCGCATACTTGCTGAATTTTAGTAATGGTAAATTGAAAAGACAAACAGGAACAGAATAAGACTGAACAGCATTATCTGATAATGGAAGAGAAAATAGTTTAACAAAATGCACTTAGAATTTCATGCAAGTTCAAAAAATTGCAATGAGCCAAAAGTCACGGCCACCCAGCCACAAACCTAAGTAACAAGACTGCCCCATTTGTACAAATCAGCTTTGTGGACTAAAATTCAATAAACTGATATAATTATATGATTGACTCCAACTTCAAATCAACCTTCTAAATTGGCACCTAAATCCTGGCTAAGGCAACTTTGGATAGGAAAGAGGCTTGCCATAAAACATGAAGCGGCAACTGGCAAAAGACCAACCTTCTTATATATGTAGTTTAAGCTCACACAACTGGGAAGGAACCTCTCAAGGTTTCTTTGTTTGTGCTCATAGGCATTAATACAAATGAAAAACAAAATTGAATTACAATACCCTAAGAGATGGTCTACATAGCTTCAAATCCCAAACTAAGCTATGATAGCCACATGACTCCACAAATATACCTTGGCAAACAGCTAATTGACCTCAAACTATACCACGATAAGGAATAAGGACTTCACAAGCATACAAAATAACCATGTACTACTAAAAGGACCAAGGGTAATCAATATGGAGATTTTTTGTGGTAGCAGAAGTTCACTACTAAAAACCACCCTCACCATTACAATTGACCAATACAGAACTTGTTGATGTGATTTCCACTTTCATATAGGGATGTGTAATTCAGTTTGGTCTATAATGTGCCTCAAATATGAATGCAACCTCCTATATCAACTATCATCTTCCCTTTTCACACAATCTCCTTCTAAGTATGAGGGACGCCTTATAGGTCTGCTACAAGGTGCATGAGCTCGAATTCTGTAACCACCAACATAAGTGTCCCTACCCACCAAACAACTTGCTATTATGAAAAGGCAGCCCTCTCTCCTGTCCAAAGTTGTCTGGCCCAAGAATTCAGCACCAAATTTTAAAGAGTTGATAAAATTGTGAGAACTCACTAATATAAAATTCTCAAACTCCTGTATAATGCTTCTTGATCTTAAAAGTTGACCCTTCATGAAAGGTATCGCACACAGAGTTAACTCTGTATAAAAGCCATGTTGCATTGGAATCTACAATAGTTGAAGAAATTTCTTCTTCTTCCAAAACAAGATGACAATATCGCGGTTATGCATCTCATAAAAACAATAATGCTATTGATCATACATGTCATCATAAAATACGATCCTTTATACATTTCATGTGAATCTTTGGTCAAAGTTGATCCAAGAAATCACAAAAGATAATAAGGCACCTTCCAGCCAAAGGGGAGTTGTAATTTACATCCGAGCATCTCTTCCAAAGGTTGTATCTAGATCAGGACATGCAGGTTAACAGGTATATCTTATTACTTTCTATCATCAAGCCTTATTATGGACCAATGAATGACTTGAGTTCTCATCATTCTGTTAGGATTTCTTCAAGAGCTTCATAATTTTCACAGTTAATGTAGATCTTCTATGAAATTTTCTATTTAGTGGATGACAAGACGAACAGATCTGCTTTTAGTCATGCAAACAAAAGAAGAGGAAACTTTGTCTTTATTGTCCCTAGTGAAGCTTTTACATAGCTCCTATCTATGAAATAGACTCCTATCATAGACTAGCAATGCAAATTTTTCAAAGTTCATTGTTTCTCTGGAAATTAAGTGCCATCACAAATTCTCCCACGACATTGTGTCCATAATGTCTGGAATTCGTTCAGGTATGTCCCAACCCACCAATTGGCCAGCACACACAGAAATCTCAAGCAAATTGTAATTCAACCATAAGATCAAATTAAAAGAAAGAATAATTCGGTCGAAGAAACAAGGAGGGAAGAGGCAGAGTAATATCTATCGCGAGAAATTTAGAGTTACAAGAAAGCAACTAAAGGGAGAAAGATAAACCACTGCCCAATCTGAAAGGCCATGGAGATAGATGAGATTGCTACCTTAGGGTTTTGCTTCTTTTCAGCATCGGAAGATTCTTGGTTCTTCTTCTTCTTGTCTGATTTTTTCTTCGCAGAAGCACCGGACTGCCGGGACCGATGGGCCTTGTGAGCCTGCTCGTTATCGCCCGAAGCCATCTTCTTGTTTTTAGGAGGGGGGGGGGGGGGGGGGGGGGAGATAGGCCCGCAAAAACTCTCACCCCCTCCGAACACCGCCGCCGTCTCTAAAACCCCCTCGCTTCTCAATCGCAATGCGCCCAAAAATGCGGCCTTTTTATAATCGTGATCGATCTCCTCCTGAAAAATCGCCGCCTCTATTATGCCACTGACCTAGGCATAGACGGGTTAGGTCCAGGCCTGTTTCTGGTTCAATGGTCCTATAAACTCGAGTCCAGATCCTGTAAATCAACAAGCTTTTGTCAAAGAATTTGGAAAATCTCGGGTTCCATATACAAAACAAAACACAGACGCCCAAAATCGGAGATTCGGGGTGCCAACAGAACCAGATGAGAAGCCATCAGGTCCAAGAAACCAAGACTAAAGCTTAACACTTAAAAAATGCACCAAATCGGGGCAGAGAGTTGAGGTGGTGCTTCCAGAGATTAGATGGATCATAGGTGATGGACGGTCTATTGATATGCTGGAGGACAGTTGGGTGACCGAGATACCGATCTGCCGTATGCCGACCATGGTTGATGCGACGAGATTAGCTGGATGCAGGGTTAGTGAGCTGCTGACACTAGAGGGGGCTCGATGGAGGGAGGAGATGGTCCGGGAGGTCTTTGGAGAGCGACTGGCGGAGTCGGTTCTATCTATTCCGATTCCCACTGGAGGGGGGGGCGACAGGCTAGTATGGGTTCCGACGGGACGGACGCGGGTACGGGTCAGAGATCTCCGTGCATTGACTGGTAGGGAGCCAGCTCGTCAGATTGAGGGCGGCTGGATATGGAGGTTGCGGATTCATCCGCGAGTGGCTTTATTCATCTGGAAGGTGGCCTGGGGCTGCCTTCCTACGAGGAGCTTGTTAGCCCGGCGTGGCATGGCGGTCTCTCAGTGTTGTGAGGAGTGTGCAGATAGTGAGGAGACGATCGAGCATATCCTCCTGCAGTGCCCCAGAGCCAGAGAGATATGGAGGAGATCACCGGTCCTACTACCCGACTCGATAGTCTCTGCACAGGATATGATTCAGATGTTGAGAGCCTCCATGCTGAGTCCCCGATCTGTGGAGGTAGGGGTTCTGGTGGCATACCTGTCCTATCACATCTGGTTGGATAGGAATGCCGGTCTGTTTGAGGGGAGGAGGTCGCCTCCGAGGAGGGTGGTGGATAGAGCGACGCTAGCTGCGAGGGAGGTTCTTGCGGCTACCATGCGATTTTCTTCTGGGATAGCCAGGGACATCTGGGGTACTCTCCACGCTGCTTCAGCGCCCCGGTTTGCCCTTGTTTCTTGGGTACCCCCACCCCTTGGCTATCTTAAAGTAAATTTCGATGGCAGTCGGTCAGTGGATGGTGTGGTTGGAGGAGTTGGATTTGTGGTTAGGGACCACTATGGCAGGATGATAGCGGCAGGAGGGCGGCGTACGCCTGGACTCTCTGTGGTCGGAGCTGAGCTGCGGGCGGCGTGGGAGGGTATGTCCTATGTGTGGCAGGTTCTTGGTGTGGAGCGGGTATGCCTTGAGGGGGATTCATCTGTGGTTGTCGAGTGGCTCCGAGGGGCGGATCGGTTTGGGGATGGCCATCCCCTCATTAGAGAGATACGTAGGATGGTATGTATGATGGGCGACGTTCAGATAGGACATGTGTTTAGAGAGGCGAACAGGGCTGCAGACTGGGTCGCCTCTCATGCTGCCCGGCATTCCGGAGACTTTACTTGGACGTCTGATGATGATGTTCATCCTTACTTGTATCTTTTACTTTCCCGCGATTTAGCAGGTTGTACTCATGTTAGAGTTATATGAATGAGTAGCCGTTTTACCAAAAAAAAAAAGCTTACACTTAATCGATGGTTCGGTTCTCTCGAATACTTCACCTGATCACGAGAGAAACATCACCACAAGGAAGGATTAGGAAATCAGCAAAAGAGAGATCGATGGGACAACGAAACTAGAACGAGAGAAGGAGATAGAGAGAGTGGATTACTATGGCTGCAGGGGATCGGGGGATGGACTGGTCTCCGCTTTCCTCCTCTTCTCTTCGCTCTCGCAGCCGGTCACAAATAAAGCGGCAAACCCTAACCCTAACCCTCGAAACTCCTTAAACCTAGCCAGCTTCCCGTAGGGCTTTAAACATGATGGGCCGGGCCAAGCCACGCCTCAATTCGAGCCCCACCGGCAATGTTTTGGGCTTAGAGCCTGAATTAGGTCCGAAGATTCTCTTAAACAAAATCCTGAATCGATTCTAGAGCCTACGTAAACATGTGGCAATCGTATCAGGTCGGATCATATATAAATCAGATTTGATAGGGATCAAATCTAAAAATTCTTAACCTGATCTATTTATTAAACAAATTGGGACATAAAACATGAACCTGCCATATTTATAAATAGACAACCCAACCCAACTTGCTCCACCTTTTAATATATTAACCTGTCGACTTATTTATTAAACAGCTTACCTGCTTAACCTATTAATCTGTATAACCTATATGATCTATTAATCTATTTATTAAAAGGTAACATACTTAACCTATTTAACCCGATCCGATCCAATTATAATACAGTAAATGGGTCAAAGGGCTGAAACTTCAATCCAACCCAATTATTAAACAGCTTAAATAGGTCTACTTGTTTACAATCTGAACCATTTAGCCCAAACTCAAATTTACTTATTATAGGTCAAACATAAGTTCGGTTGATGAGTTGGCTAACATTTTGCCGGCTCTATGCCTAGGGCTGCATCCTCCTCCATCTCCATTGGATCTTCTTCACCGACGAAGATCTCTCCGACTATTGCACGGGCGGGCCATTGCCAATGATCACTCCTTTGGGATGCTGGGAGCTAACGTGAGCACGTTGAATGTAGTCTCCATGCTAGCAATATAATAAAGTATGGGCATATTTTTGGGTTGAGGTGAGATGGTGCTTATTTCTTCATGGGATCATTGGATTTTGGTGGGTGTGGTTTTGTGCAGTGTAGTTGGTGAATAAATCAATGAGGTGGTAGGGGGTTTTGATGTTGTTTCGGTTTGTTGTATATAAGCTTTTAATAGACTTCATTTCTTTTTCTTCTTGGAAAATTTGTTTTAATAGAACTCAAAGAACTTTTGTTTCTCAAAAAAAAAAAGGACAAAAGTTCAGTCATGTTCTTAAATTTTTAGAGCAGAACTAGAAGAATACATGTTATTATCTTGTTAAAATCTTTCTGCTCTCTCTAGTGTGGGAGATTTGCAGATTTTGTGTTGAGCTGCATTTTGAATAAGAAGAGTAGAATAAAAAAGGTTCTGTTTTTTTCTGTTTGGCTGAATTTTGTTAAAAAAAAATCATGACAGGTAAACTCTAGATTAAGGATTTGATGGTGTTATTCATATAAAAAAAATAAAGAGGTAGAATAAAAAAGGTTATTCATTGTTATGTTTGGCTGAATTTTGTTTAAAAGAAAATCATGACAGATAAACTCTAGATTAAGGATTTGATGGTATTACTCATATGAAAAAAGAAGGAATAGAAGAGGGCGTTGCTTCGTAAGAGATAAAGTTATTTCACCTTTCTTGGAAATAGTTATTCTAGGAATAAGCTGGCATGACCGGAACAGCTATTCCTCCCTTATTTCAGGGTTTATTCTTTCTTTGTTCCCAAAGAACTCAAACCAGACAGCGTTACAGCCTATGCGTTTCCAATGAAAACTAAATTTGTATTCGTGCTATATATGGTTTCAACCAATGAGGTTAGTCAGACCTTTCACTTAAAAAAAAAAAAAAAAGACAAATGAGGTTGGCTGGATATGTTGATTAACCTCATAACGCCTATAAGTAGATGATTAGCTCAAGTTAGGTTGATGCAAATTTATGTCTCAAATTGATCCATTGACGAAGATGTAACGGTTGGATGCCTGTATTTTTCAAAAAGTGATACTCTTAAAATTGGAATTTTTTTCGTTGGTTCTCATCTGTTCAAAGCAAGGGTATCTCTAGGGGCACGGCTTTCAAATAGGACATGCGATTGATCTGATTATAGCGGCAGTATCCAATGAATGCATGACTCTAATCCTACCAAACAGAATGTTTTCAAAAGGAAGTAGATTCTGTGTGATTATTTTTTAATATAGATTGTTTAGTTATGTTTGTTTATTATTTGTTTTGTTTTATCATATGTTACCTGGAGAAAGAATCAAGAAGAGCTTGCCGAAAAGAATATCTTTATGGCTGGTGGCAAGAAGCTGTGCTCTTGGTCTGTTGTGTTTGATGAATTAGTTGGGGCCTGGTTGGGTCTATTCTATGCTGTGGTGATTTACCAGGCAATGAAAATTTGGGTGGAAGGTGATTCAGCCACTGTTAGTAATTGGATTTCTAAACCTTCTAATGACAGATCACAATGCAACCCACTGTTGAATGATATATATGCTTGGAGGGCTAAGCTCAATTCTTTTAGAGCAACTCATATTAAGACTAAGAGGAAGGGCAATCAGGCAGCTGATTGGTTTGTCGGGCAAGCTTTTGCTTAGGATTTTGTGCTGCAGCAAGGAGATGTTCTTCCAAGCTCATTTGGGGATAACTCTATGGGCAGATGCACATGGGTTTGGTTATCTGAGGAGATAGTGCTGTTTGTAAATTTTTGTTTTGGTTTTGATTTGATTTTGTATCTGTTTCTTGGCTACCGGGGGAAAAATAGAAAAAAGGGAATCATCTTTATAGGGGATCCCCACAGCCTCATGCAAGCATTTATCATGGCATATGCAAGTAGCTTCATGGATCCATCCCCTGGAAGTGACGGAACAAAAAAAGAAAATAAAAAATAAAAAATAAAAAATAAAATAGAAAAGTGTAAAATAGAGTAACTTTAGAAAAATAAGCTCTTATGGGTTGTGCCGCCTTTTGGGCTAACCATGTATATCGAAAGGCAAACATAATGGTTATTAATGGCTGACTGGGTTGCTTCGGAGCTCAGCATTCAGATAGTTGTTTGTGGGATAGATTTGAGGCTACATTTTTTTTTCTTTCACCTTATTGTATCTTTTGACTTACTGCTCTTACTAGAGCTGTATGATCCATCCTATTATCAAAAGAAAAAAAAAAGAAAAAAAAAACAAGTCCTCCTATTGCTCAAACAAGGACCGAGAGGGGATAGGTGGCTTCATGGTTTTCCTTAGGCTAGGGGCATCATCATTGGGTTGCGGCCGCTGAAACTTGGAGATAGACTTTGGGCGGGCAGCGAGGAAGCGAGTGAGGTTAGGGCAGAGCCTCCATATCCGGCTATAATTCGATAATTTGTTTATTTTCCCCCACTTGAATGTAGAAATCAGCATATTGAAGGTTTGTAATGGTCAAAAAGCAGCATGATCAATTGTTGCTTAGATACAAAAACAGACAAACGGTTTAGTAGTTCGAGGTTGAGACAAAACACCGGTTAAGCAGTCGAAATATTTCGTATACGGTTAACCAATAGCCAACAGTTCCAATATCACACGTTAAAATTTTTTTATTCCCAAAATACCGCTATCCAAGAATCGATCTATAATATTTTAAATATTTTAAGATTTGTGTACTTTTTTCACTCTCATAATAGCCTTCTCGGAAAATTCTTCCTTAATTACCGTACATGAAACTATTTTTTTTCCGGTGACGTTCTAATTCTAACCGAAGAAGAGCACCTTAAAGGTGCTTTAGCAAAAAAAAAAAGAGCACCTTAAAGGTCGCACCCTTGTTTGAAAGGAGTGCTACTTCGTCAATGGAAGGCACCCGCTCGGCCTCTCAGATGCCAGAGCACAACTATCTCCACAAGTCTGTTGTTTCTACGTCAAAAAAAAAAAAAAAAAAACAGATCCACTAAATAAATATTGTTGTTAAATCATGCAGTGAAATAACGGATACAGTTTCTATATAGTTTGACTGCATAACATAGCATACAGATTCCTGTAATATAGTTGTTAAATCAAGAAAATGGACAGAAACACTTTCTTATTTGGTTCCACAGCATTTCATCCCTTGGTACTAAGCAGCGCCGTACCAGTTTGGTACCAAAAAAAGGGGGCATTCAAATGGGGACATTACAAACCCAAAAAATATTATAAACTCAAAAGCATTAACATAATAAATTATGCTATACTGATAAAATTTTTCATGCGAAAAAATCAAAGAGAGGAAGCAAACATTGAAGTAAAACCAACTTATTCTCGACATCCCGAAAGAAGAAAGAGGAGCAAAAAGTTTGCTATACTGAGAGACAATGCCCAATTTACATTATACAGCAATTGGATGTAGACTGGAGCAGCTCTGGTGATCTGCAGGACAAAACAAAACAAAAAAAAGAGAAGCTAAAATTCACAAATGTGCAATTTTAAAGCAAAACATTAAAATCCTATGAGCAGATTGTTTGTAAGATGATGAGATACATATCATCTCAAGCAATCCTGTCAGGCATTCATGGGATTGTACCAAGCAGATGCATAATTGGTAACATAACTAGGTGCTTTTAGAGCAATCCTGTAATTAGCCAAAGCTCAGTGGTAGATGCAGAATATGATCTCTCTTTCAAATGGTTCTGCCAACAAAAGCAACAATATAAGTTTGTCAAACAAATGTTGACCTATACACTGTCCTCTGCTGTAGCAGCTATACCAGATACCAGAAGTTCAGCCATTGATGCATGAATAGCATGAGTTGAGATATCAGCATTACTTCTCATCCACTGATAAAATTTAAATATTAGTCAAGAATTAAAACTATATCAGCTTCCTCATCTAATTACCTATTAATCCTAATACACAATTGGTTGCTATCACACACTGCCCGTAGAAACAAAAGCTACCTCCATATACCCTAGTACTAGTCCTGTATAAGTCATCTTTGCTACCTTTATTCTTTTCTAGTCTCCTAAACCGGAATCAATCTGTTCCTCATCAGGACTTTCTGACCTATACTGCACATGTTCAAACCCATGTTAAAGGTGCTCCTCCTAGTCTAGCCTAATTACTTGTATCTAATTCTACTCTTCCTAGTTGTACTGTAACATTTACCTCAACATCCTAAGCTTTGCTGACTCATCCTGCGCTCATCTAGAGCTGTAATTTGCCTTTGTGATTGAATTTGTTGAACTGGTCATATGGTTCCTGATTTCTCAGTTTGCTGGGTGATATTAGGAGGCTATTAATTAATTTTATCATATCTATGATGGAAATAAATGATCACCAAAACATTTTAATATGTACACTACCATCCGGTGGAGGGAAAAAATGTTGACAAAATTCATGGGATAAACTGGGAACGAGCTATGTTTTTATGTTCAAGAACAAAGTTTTCGCATGTTGTGCCCGTATCGGTCATCGCTCAGGATAGTATCTGTATCAAGACGATGCCTGCCATAAACCAGCTTGGGAATACACAACTCAGTCAACCAGTTTAAACTTACAGTGATATGCAAGAGAAGCTTCTCTTTAATTCATATGAATTCTTTTTATAACTTTTTAATGACCTTTAAATTTTTATATAATATGTTTGACTCATCTAGACATGTCTAATGCAATGAATGAATACTTATTTTGCTTTTTTAACACCACTAACACAATATAAAGTTCATAATCAGTTTGACTTCAATCAATATTAACTTTGTCAATACTTATCTCTGTGCATTGTTTATGTATCATAATGTGCTAAAAAGTGATACTTATCAAAACGAGTTCAATGCATGCCTCGTAAGTCACAAGGCAAATTGACTATATACTGCACTGGGAAGACCTCTATACAGTAGGTATCATTGACATAATAAAGCACACATTGATAATATTGTTAAATCTTAACCTTGTTTCTCACTGCCTGCAAAAACTCCAAATCACACATATTGGCTATGTAAGGTGCCTTAACCTCTGTCTCGATAAGAAGATGAGTTCACTAGTTGCCATTGGTCTAGGTAACTATGTTATGCCCTTTTCAGTACCTAGTATGATGATCCATAAAATTCAAAGGTGTTTATCTACATAATAGTTGATGATAGCATAATTATGCCTAGGCGCATTTGTACGAGCCTTGCTTTAATCCTTGCTGCGACATTCTCAATGATGTGTCCATCCTTCAATAAAATGGAAACAAGGTAATGAAAATTGTTCAAGAAACTTCATCCTCAGTTCTAACAACATCCTCATTATGACACATTCTCACTGCTGTTGCTAATAAAGAAAAAGAAACAGGGTTATTGGGGTTTCATTAAATAGTTTTTAATTAATATCATCTATAAGTTTCACAGACAACCTCAACTAATATTTTGCCCTTCCATGGATGCATCATCAACCAACATCATGTCACCAATAACAAAATAAGCCATATATGCTATTTGGAGGTCAATGCCATGAATTTTTCAACTTTTACTTCTGGTACCATCTACATCATTTGTTGATGTCGGCATTTTCATTTCACATGCCTTTCATCCTCAATGCTAACAAAATAAAAAGATCTTCAACAAAAAGATCTAATCCTTTTGCACTCAAAACATAAGACTTGAATCTGTTTATTAGCTTAGGCTGAAAATGGGCTGCACTTACAACCGAAGAAAATTAATTATGCCACAACTTTTTTTTCAGGCTTTTTACCCTTCACTTAAGGAGATGTAAATGATTATAGTCATTTAAAGACTTAAAAGCACGATCTTCAATAAACTAATGAGAAATCTTACTAGTGCTAGGGGTATTTCTTGCAGTAATGTTTCAGTGAAGTGTTTGACAAGAATAGAACATGATCTCAAGATCCTAGTCACAAATCTGGCAAAACAACTGACGCTCGAGTCAAGAATATTTGTTCCATTCCTAGCTTTTTGACCTTTTCTCCTCCATAACTGTCACATAATTATAAGTTTATAACAATCCTCACCTACTGATTTTCCAACTACTTGCATTAGAAACTGGAATTGGGTAGACGACTTGTAAGGAAAGTTAAATCCTATTGATGTCAGAGAATACAATTGAATTGAAACAGACTTGTAACGGAAAGGATTCTCTGAGTATTTGGGAGATTCTCAAGGGTTTCTAAGGTATTTAAAAGTTTAACAACTTCAAAGCCATGTTTGTTAGGTATGGAAAATTTAAAGACACGACAGCTTATAAACAAAAGGTAAAATTAAAAATAAAAAGTCAATGGTGTGCAGTTGCATGCAAATTAACTAATGGATCTGAGACAAGGCCTGTAAAATAAAGACTGTTGCTGGTCATTACGTAGCATTTTGAAGCAGATTTCAAGCTGAAACAGACAGGATCTGACCAAGAGGGCTAGAAAACTTATCTAGTTTTTACTATACTTCAGAAAGCTTTTGCATTCATGCACTGTAAGATGGCACAGCACACTAGCATAAAAGGGTTCTGACAGTAGGCACTAGAAATGAAAAGGGTGAATATGAGTTACAAACCAAGTGCATCAGTACCTCAAACCCACCTTTATCATTAGGTCAAAACAATATGGAAGTAGTGGAGGCAAAACAATCTTTTGACTGCACATGGTAGTTTCCCCAGGTTCGGATTATGAAAATTTCTTAGAAACAATACCTTTACATGCAACCTTATGCTCACCATCTCTCTGTCTAGAAGGTTGAGAGGCAGGTAGGTGCAACTTATTTAGCAGCAGAAACACTAACAAAAGGTAATCCATAAGAAAGCTATGGTTCATACTCCAAAGACATTAAAGAAGTTTAACAAATTCTAAAATGTCTCCACCGTTACTGATAAGACCACAATGTCTCCATTAGCTTATTATGTTAATTCTACATCTGGGTTTGTCCTTGGACCACTGATACCTGTTCTAAAGCTGCAATGCTTTTCGGATCTGGATCTATTGTCCATTGAATAGAATTCATTATATAATTATCAGAGTCTAAATAAAATTGGACAGGGCATGCTATGGTCAGGGGTCAGAACATGGAAGTGAATGCCCCATTGACATGCTTAACTCAGCCAAGTGCAAGGTGAGCCTGACCTCATTTCTTCGTTTATCTAAACATGGAAGGCCTTACAAGAGTTTCTGCACATGCCTTGAGGCCTTCCTCACACAAGATGTTCACAAGAAGCATATTTCTCAAACAATACACTCGCAACAATGTGGGTGTACTTCCCTGACCAATGTCCAAGTAATCAAAAACATAGGATCCTTAATGGAAGCTTCTGAACATGTTAAGGAAGTCCTTTAGAATGACGCCGACATTATATGCAATGACAGAAACTCATACAGAATCAACAGACATGTCTGAGATCAAGATGGAATTTTAATCTAATCTATGACACATCTAAAAGAGGAGATAAAAGGAGAAAACATGTGTATATCACATTTCTATCAGGAACCAGGACCTAAGATCAGCAAGCTTTAGCCAGTACCTTAGAGCCTGTGTTATTGGTTAAAAAAAATCCTAATAATCAATCAAGGGAAAATGTCATAATAGATACATTCTGGTACTTAGAAAATGTATATTAGAATGTTATGTAGCCAGAATATAGAATGGAAGACTCACATTTGGCCCAGATTGTTTAGATCAAGATCAGGGGCAAGCTCTTGAACAATATCATTGGGAGGTTGGCCACATTCCTGCATTTTCTGCATGAGATCAACAATCTTAGAGAAATTTTCAGGCTCATTTTCATATACATCATTCAGCTTCAATATGAACTCATATTGGCGATGATAGCGATCGTATTCTTCCTGGTTCAATCTATTTTTGTGCTCCTCCAACCACTTTGGATATCTTTCTCCAATTTCCTTCATAGGTTCATGAAGAATCTCCTTGGACAAAAGTTGTTGCATCATAGTTTCAACAATAGATTCCATATCCTATATAATAGAAAAATCAATGTGTTAGAAACATAATAATTTCAATCCAATAGACCATTAGAAAGATTCAAGAAACCAAAGTAATGCCTCAGGTAAAAGAATAAAATGAAAAATCTCTACATCCAAAAAAGGCATATTTCACTCAAACAGAATAATAGTGCTTCAGGTAAACACCATTCCTCTGTAGGCAATAGAGTATATTTCTTTTATATAAAAGCAAGATTTTCCCTTTTCTATTGATGTTAAACAAGAATTTAACTGAATATTTGGATGACCATGCATAAGATAATAATGCTTTCATTATATAGTCTATAACCTCTACTAATCATATATGATATTACTGTAACTCTGGGACAGAATAAAACCTTTCAAAATCATTTTTCTAGAGATCTCTCTTACCATGCTTATTACTTATCAATCCATGGTGCGAATGTTAATTAAATCAGGATTTCTGAGTTAAAGTAATAATTTGTCCTGACAAGTCTCCAAGCCAAAAAAACATAAAGCAAATAGGGGAAGGAATACAGATTTTCATCTCCATGATGATTCCAGAGTATCCTATCCAATTTCCAATGAAAATATAGAAAGGCATTAAAAAAATACAGGTTAAGTCTTTAATTAATCTTCAGGCATAATTCTCATCCTCGTTGGTACAATAACACCAGAAAACATCAAAGCCATCAGAAGGTAATTGTACTTTGTCAAATAATTAGACAATCATGGATATATCCAAATGAACATGTAAGCTGTAGCTACCAAATATTTGCTGGTGCAACCCTGTGAAGTCCTGAGGTGCTATCTGTGCAAATAATGAAAGGGTACTTAAATCTCAATACTTTTGTCAATTCATTCTGCTTTAAGATTTATTGGATGAACCTCATTGAAGTTCTATTAAATAAATGTGTAGCACCATTCTCGTTACATCAGGGACTACGTGTCACTGCAGTATTCACTATAGCAAACAGTGTCTTTCTTGTCAACCATTTTAAACGTTCCAGATGTTAATGGGCATTCAGCCAATTACAAACAGCAATTGGAAGTACCATGCTATTCCAGAAATTAATTTGGAAATTTTAAGGATTGGCAGTTTGTTCCGTGTGCCACTAGATAGACTGAAAAATGAGCTCATGAAAATCAGAACCAATAAAATATACATAATGGTTTTGAGACATCATAACCTCTTTGAATACTTTAAAATGGTATTTGCTGTCACAGAGCGCATAAAAGCAATCAAACATGCACTTTAAAAATTACAAGACAATAAAGTTAGAATTCAAGCCTCAAAATTTCCTCGAAGGCCCAAGACAAAATCCAGGGGAAGCATCAAATCACATCATGCCTGTAAAAGAAGAAAGGGTGGGTGGGAAGGGGGAATGAGATCTATGTTCGCATAACTCTTATATATTTCTAAACAGTTGAACTAATGGCTTCTTTATTTTTCTTTAAAAAAAAGATTTATCTTTAAATGACTTCGTAAACCCACCATGAAGCTCCGGATATTTTTTTTCACCCTCTGAAAGTTCTATACATGTGAAAGTAATAATTTTTACCCTCGTATAAGTATCAGCCTTATTGGGCATTAGTTATGCAAATATTTGGTTATATATTTCTTCCCAATTTAAAGTTAAAAACTTTCGCATAATAGTAGTCTGCCACCTCAAGAAATACTTAACATTATTTGACTAATTAAAGAACTTGTCAGGGAATACATGGTCACGGTAATGCTCAAAATTCACTCATAGCCCACAGTAACAGGACCTAATTAACCAATCCTCCAGTCGTTGCTTACTCATCATAGGGCTCATAAGCATCATAATAGTTCTTGCCCTAATCAAAGGTCGTCATCACCGGCATTGGTATCATATTAGGTAAGATAATTGGGTGGAGGAGGTTTCAGCTTCCATGAAGTTAATGTTTTATTAACTCCCAAGTCCCAAGATCCAGGATATCTGATGCTTATGATCTCTCTTTGCCTCAAAAAATCCTCGCTGGTGAAGATGCTCCTAGGTACCTTGCCACCAAGTGCCCCTAGGGTGTGCTCAATCCCCATTTGTATGCTGAAAGACTTCTACGGATGCCTAGAATAGCCATATAGCTTATTTTTTAAATCAAAGATGTCAAGAATCATAATAGCAATATCAATATTAGTATCAAGAGCTTCATTTCTACCAGTTAGCATACTTTTTCCTTGATGAATTGTGGCCAATGTAGATGCTCACACCATGTTAGACTCAAATCAGTAATCCATACACTTATCTTCCTCTTTCTCAAGATCATGCATGCAGTTGGAAACCCAAAGACCAGAGATTCTGGTAGATCAACTTAAATCATGGACACTTGATGTCTGCTCGCCATACATCCTTTTGCCCATTGATGCATACTTGTTTTAGATATAGCCTATCAATTTGCCCGCTACTATGTCCTTCTATGGCACTATAACTAAAAGTGCACAAAGAGATTCCTGAATCCTGGAGTCACTTGAAACCTCAACTAGGCAGGAGGAGCTTATGAAGCCCACATAACTGCAGATTGATCCTAGCAACACTTTTTTGCCATTTATTTCCCTCCCATAGTTAATTATCAACCATAAAGGGGAAGGAAAAACAATCTTATATTAACCAGTTCAGTTGCAGGGAGAGGAAAATTTGCTAGGTACATTTTCCTAGCTCAAGGAAATATTTCCCTTCCAATATATAAAGAGAACATTATCAACTAGAGCATAGTACTTATGCTAAAATTGACCATAATTAACTCAAAATCGAAAACTAACCTTTTCCAACTCTAATTGATATGTCACCATATAGAGGTTATAAGCCAAAAATCAACTTACGTAACTGTCTAAAACTAACACTAAATAAGCTTGCAGAATGATAAATTCAAATGATAAACCAAAACAATGAAAAGCAACTCAAATCATTTCTACATCTACCAGAAGCTCCCCTAATTTAATCCACCACATAAACTACTGCGACACAATCATAAACTGCAGATAAATGAAGTAAATAAAAGGAAGATTCACAAAATCTACGTTCTTCTCGATGTAAATGATTCTAAATCCCAATTATCAGAAACCAAACATCCTTAAGAACTTAATTTCTGAAACACAAACGAACAAAATAAAACGTGACACAGGCCTGAGACCCAGCGAGCTCCTCGAACTGCTTGACAAAGTCCTCGACCATGGCCTCGCTATCCAAACCACCCTCGCCTCTCGGGGCCGCGGCGGTGGCCGACTCCAGCCCCCGGACGGCTTCGCGGGTCTGCTGAGTCAATTTCTCGAGCGCCTCGGAGGCGTGAGATCCCTCGGGAGGAGCCCGCTGCTTCCCCTTCCTCCTCGCCTTCAGGTCCGGCAGCCCTATACCCAATCCCAGCACCGAGGAAGAAGGGGGCAAAGAAGCCCTTCCCTCTTCCCCACTTCCTCCACCTCCTTCTTTCCCATCTCCAACCCCACCGCTCCTATTTAGACAGATAGAAATGAAATTAACCCAATTAAAGATTGGAAGTGGATGGAAGAGAGGGGAAAAGAAGAACACCTTTGAGAAGCAGTGAGATCAAGCTTGGTGAAGTCGTCCAAAGCGCCTGGAATAGAGTAGAGAGATGGGATAACGGAGTGGGAATTAAGAGATAAGGGGGAGAAAGCGGGGAGGGAATAGAAGCATACTGTCAAGGAGTTGGTCTAGATCGTCGGAAGAGGGGTCGGCCATGGAATCACTGTGGGATAGCGGGAATAACGTTATCGGGAGTGGAAACGGATGTGTTTGCTTGCAGAGAGAGACGAGGAAGTACCCCTTGGCTACGGCGACGCCTCCGCCCTCGGATCGGAGGTTTCCGCTCAAACAATCTCGGGAATGCCAATATAGTGCCGTCAGTATCGTCACCGGAACAAAAGTCATACGGGACAGCACCGTAGTATATGATACGGTACAGAATTCCTATTTTACCGTATTTTCTTTCACTCTCCTTTAAAAAATATATAATTCTTCAAAAATATTTCAAAAAAATATTTATTTTTTTTTCCGTCAAGCCGCTTCTTTTACCATCTTTTTTATCGAGCTATCTATCCTATCCGTAAGATCTTCCTTCTTCTTCCGCGTTCTTTTCTCCTCCTCCAAATTCTTCATTTTTTCCAATATTTTTATAACTAAGAGCTTATAAAACCAAAGAAATCATATATATATATATATATATATATATATATATAATTTTTTATATTAGATAAAGTTAAGAAACTATAAATCGATATTGATGAATGCCGTATCTTGAATGTATCGATTTTAGCTTGCTAGATGATTAATATGTTGGTGCGTATCACTTGGTCATGCAGTGTGTACTAGTAAACAACATATTCTGAAAACTGTGCATCGATTTATATGGAGATGTGCATCGAATGATTATTGGATGTGTATCAAATGGGTACAATATATATTAAGAAGCTGATGATTATGTATTATTGGTCATATAATATGTACTAGGAAATATGATGTTCTGATAACTATGTATGCTTGGAGGTATATATTGGGTCCTAGATGGTTATTTTACTAAGTATGTCTTGTCTCACCATGTACTAATGAACTCTATATTTTAGATGATAAACCTTATATTTTATAAGCTATGTATTGATTTATCCATATATATATATATATATTAATTTGCTAAATGACTAATATGCTTGGTGTATTATTTAGCCATTTAGTATGTACTACTAATATATATTTTAGAAATAAAAAAAAAGGCCATGCACAATTTTATTTTTTTAATCATGAAACTCGAGACTTAATTAATAAAAAGAATGTATAATTTATGAATTTGTTCCTTGACATGAGCACCAAAGGAAATCCCACAAAATTAGTGCATTACTTAACCATTTAATATGTACTGCTAAAAATATATTTTAGAAACGAAAAAAAACATACAAAATTTTATTTTTTTTATTTTTTAAATTACGAGACTGGAGACTTTATTAATAGAAGGAATAATGTATAATCTTTGAATTTTTTCTCTCCGGGTATCCTCCCCATATGATTTTTGTTCGGTGGTGAGGATGCGACCAATGAGGCGCCACCCAGTTCCCAATGATTGATTGCAAGAGTGTTGGTGACCAAATTATGATTGATATTTTGAAATATCAACACTAGATTTAGATTTACGAGGCAGTGTAATGGTCATTGTGTAAATATAGCTCCCGAGACAAAGTACTGAAAATTTGCCACCGAAAGAACCATAAGATTTCAGCGAAAAAAAAAAAAAAAGAACCACAGGATGTCAAGGAACGGTAACGGATGCCCGAGCGGCAGATAGAGGAATCAGGAAGCTTCCTTGAGCAGGTGGATAGGAGCTGGCAATGATAAGACCTACCTTTTTTTTTTCTTTTTTTTTTTTGGGTGGTGTTTTAAAATAGTTGTGATACTTACAGATTTTTTAGGAGAGTGCAGCTTTGAGCCTTCGACCAGATTCCACATATATATACAAAGAGACGAACGGTGCCGATTAAGTAGACTTTTTTGCTGCTCACCACTTGGATGGCTTCTTTCAATCATACATTGTTGTCCGAGAATTTATATAGTATTTTATTTTTTCATTTTGTTGGTCATACTCACACTCGTAGTCGTCGGATATAAGCCATCATTATACAATATATATATAGATATAAGACATTGTTTTTTTTTCCAGCTGTCGATTGCAAAACATCTCTTTGCAAAAATTATTAGTACCGGTATCATAGTCATCTTTATGGTAGCCTAATTTCTAGCAAAACCCAAAAAAGTTCGGCCAAGTTAGAGATTTTCCATGGCTCCATTTGAGATCGACACCGCACAAGCGAGAAAGATAATTACAGCTGGAACAATAAAGACTTAAAAAAAACTGAGAATCCTGAGTTAATAATTTCCATTCTTCTTTCATATTGCCATTTAAAAGAATCTTTGTAACTTTTAACGGGAAATACTTAGAATGAAACCTATCATAATCCAAAACAGGCACAATATTTCAAGCCTGTACGTGTCTGAAAACCAGTTTGACTGCCGTTACGAGGACAAGCACTTAACCAAACTATTGCAACTTTTGTTGCATCTGAACCACGTAGACTCCCGGTCAGCATTTAAGATTTCAGTAGATCATAGTGTAAATCACCAAATTTACAGGCCCCGTTGGATCAGTAGAGCAACAAGATCCTCTATCTCCAGTGTGAAAGTAATATTTTTAAGAATTATATCCAGAATACTTCATAAACGTATCATGCATGATGCACTCAACGGCATTACAGAGTACAAAACGTGTAAGCAGTGATAAATAATGAATCTTAACATCTTATGCACGATTAGAAGACTCACAAATTTATGAACTTGCTGGCCACTGAATTGCCAATTCATACAGTCAATGCTACTCTGCTTTGAATATACTGGGACAACATATAGTTGCATTCACTTGAGAAAATTTGCTCCTCTGTCTCAGCTGTCCATTTCAAACTGAATCGATGATGATACACTGATAACCAGTGTCTTGAGTATAAGCAACAACGCAGATTTGCTGCCTATGCAACTTGGTTCATCAATACAAAGCTCGATGCTCCACTCAAACAACAAATTCTCTTCCAAGTTGCCTGCACAGCAACGACAGCATCCTGCTAAGCCCAGGATAAAATAAACCAAAATGGACAACAGCAATCACCAAAATCAACAATTATGATTTGCCTCCTGAGAAGATTCCATGATATAACAGTTGCTCTCCGGCAACAGTTTCAAAACCAACCTAAATGTGCCTTGTCTCGACCGTTCTCCCCCTTTGGCCAGCAAACATTTCTCATCATTTATTATGAGTACAAATCACAATTTTTCCAAAGCAACCACACTATAATTTCAAGCTCAGACTCAAGATGGTTAGATTAAGCAAAAAACCCACGTACTTCAAAAGCTGCATGCCACTCAAGCATGCCATCAGCTTTATTGGTGTGAAGATCTTGAGTGTCACCTATAAAGGGAATCCATGGCAGTTCAAACACATAGATATAGGAAAAATCTAGAAACAATCTAAAATATGCTTGAGGTAGCCACTTTGTTTCTTATCCATGCTTTCATTCAAGGCACCCCCAAAAAGTCAAATCTCATATTAATGTCACGCACCAATTGATCAGGAAGATTATGAACCTCTATAATAAGATAACCAAACAAGAACTAAGTTCCTGCTCATACAGTTTGATAAAATTGTTCTACATTATCAGGTCCATACATACCCTGAACAGCACTCATTAACTAATTACACAATCATATAATTGATTTGATAAAGCTTCCTAATATCAGCCAATAATTAGCCATTAAAACCTAATAAAGCACGAAAGATTGACCAGATGGACAAATTGGATGGACCCAAGCATCCTTACCAGTTCACTGGGAAGCTGTATCCACCCCATTACCAGGTCCCCCATTTCCAGCATTCGACTCCTCAACTCTGATATCAAGTCCAGGCAGAACAGCACCATCACCAGGGGTCGTTCCATATGCCGGATAAGGAACTACATCTTCGGTAGTTGGGACCTTTTCCATAGTAGCAGCCTCTGAAACCGTAAGTGACTGACTAGGTTCCTTTTCTTCAAGCTCAGAAATGGCAGTTTGCCCTTCAACCTTCATGGCTACAGCTTCCTGGGCCCCATCTGCAGGGATTTCATTAGCCGGATGTTCCAACCTTTCCTCAACCTGAGACACCAGACCTGCACCTTCAGATTCTGTAGTTTGTTTGGCTTGATTACCCTGTTGAAGACCATAACCTTCTGCTGGCAGACCTTGAAGCCCATAAGCCTCCTGCTGGAGCATCTCATGACTCTGAAGACCATAAAACAACGGCTCTGGAGCTTGAGGAGGATAGGCCGTTGGTTGATTTGGAGGAATATAGACACTGATGGGCCCATAAACAGTATCTTGACCTTGGAACCGCTTGATCCGTGAAAGATGTTTTTTCCCAGACAAGTGGGACTCAAAAACAGCTAAAGTGTCGCACATTACGTTGCACAGAGTACACACCCTTGGCCGCTCCTTGGGACGCTCAGGAGGTTTGCTGCGCACAGGTTCAAAACTCCTCAACCGCTTCCCACCTCGACCAAACCTCATCATCTTCCGCTTTGGACCACGCCTCCTGTCATACCTATCATGGCCACCCATCCATGGCCTCCTTATGTGCCCCTCCATTTGCGGTGCTTCAGAATGTGATGCATCAGAAAGCGCTGTCATAGTTCCTGCTTCCCCTTCCTTTGCAGGCTCAGACTGACCGTCAACATTCTGGCTTTGCATCTCAAATTCGACTTGATGCTCCATTGTCACACTTGCCACTGGCAAGTTTTCCGATGAAGCAGGGCCTTTATTTGCTTCAATAACTTGGTCAGAAAAGTCTGCAGCTGTCAGGCCTTCCGATACAGAAAAGGCTTTGTTCACTTCACCAGCCTGATTAGACAAGTCTGATGCAGTAGAATTTTTCACTTCACCAGCTTGATTAGACAAGACAGCGGATGGAATGTTTTCTGATGCAGCAGAAGCTTTCTTCGCTTCATCCACTTGATCAGAGGCTTCATTCAGTTCAACCACTTGGTCAGCCTTATTTTCTTCAGCCTTTTGGAGGGCTATCTCAGGCTCCAGAGCAACATTTGCTTGTAATTCAGCCATGAGTTTCTGCTGAGCTTGTATCTCTTGAATTCTCTGCACAGTTTTCTTATGTCGCTTGCCATTCTTGTGCTGCTCCAGAATTTCCAAGCTGTTGCAGTCCACCCTACAAATATCGCACCATGCAATAGGGAGGAGAGAATGCCTTGGTAGCATGCCCGCTGCAGCCAGTGCTGATGCCTGTGATGGTGCCTGCTCAATGTCTGGTACCGGTGTTGTTGGTTCGATGCCTGGTGCAGGTGCAGGTGCAGGTGCAGCATTAGGTTGTTGTGAGTCAGGAGCAGACTGGTGGAACCTCCTGCTGCCAGCCCTACCCAGCTGTCCTCGTCCTCGTCCTCGTCCTCTACCACAGAAAGGAGCAGCTGCTCCAGCATCTTGCCTTGGAGGGTGGTGGCCAAAATTGCCTCTGCCACCACCACGTCCTCTGAAAGGCCCACCACCCCTTCTACCACCACCCCTGTACGGAGATCTACCGCCACCCTGCATCAAGGCTCCCAAAGTTTTCAGAATTATAGAGGACGGACAGGTGATAGATTATTGAAATAAAAAAAAAAGCAATAAGAACTGCTCAAAAAAGGACTTCTTAAGTGGTTTCCCTCCAAGTACAAAACACCTTAAGCTACAGGCATCAGCAAACAGTACATGGGAATCAACCACGAGCGTATTTGAATCTGTTCAAAAGGCACCAACAAGGATAGTTTGAAGCGCCGGCAGTATCGTGGCACATACTTCCCCACATTGACAACCGGTGGGCCAGTGCAGGGGCATACTGCAGTATGTACTGTGCTAGTATGTCGCCAATGCACCACCATGCCATAGTATTTAAAACCCCCATACCGTGTCCAACAAGCAATCAACCTAGCTTTTCTAGAACTCTGATCCAAAACCAGAACAACTACAATTTTTTCTACAGTACAAACATCAGACGAAGCCAAAACTTGGAAATTCACCCGGAGAGATATGTTCAAAACCATTATTTAATATCTAAGTTCTTACAAGACTGGTATTCCAGACTCAATACACAGTATGGGAAATAACTATGAATCATCAAGACAAAAAATAGTTATGAAAAAAAAACATTAATGAATAGCTGAAGATAGGAAGCCAAATAAATATTCAAACGTAGCCAGATGCAGGACAGGATTGATATGAGAATCAGAATTGGCTGTGACGTGCAATCAAGCATATCAAGTTTAACATCTTGTATAGAATATGACAAGTATGTCTGGCTGCAATAGCAATGGAATGCCCTTTCACTCTTAACCACTCTTTTATGCAGCCAAATTATCTGTTATATGAAAACTAAATCTAAGGAAATAGAAAACCATGAATATACCACACACACAAAAAAGGTGCGGAAACGGGTGAATACATGGGCATCACGTCGGAGAAAGGATCAGCATTTCTACAAGGGCTATGTTCTTTAACAATTTAATAAGGAATCAGCAAAACAAATAAGAAAATAGGAAAGAGGGTGGAAACCATCAAGATAGTTCACAAAAGATTTCTTAGGAAAAGGCAGTTTCTTCTACCAACTCAGGAAGTATTTTATTATATGATCATATACAGAAAGGTATAGTTACATATAATATCTGGAACAGGCATTTCATCTTTGCAACAAATATCACTAAGCCATTTCATTTAATAATAAAAACAGAAAAACATACAGATGAGTAATACAAAAGTCTAAAGGAATCCCCTCGAGATCGGTCTTCATTTAGTATTCAACTGAAATTTTCATCTTTCTTTAAACATAACAGGAAATTTTTCATTCAAGCCTTTAAGAAAAGCACATGAAAAGTTTTATCAGCATAGCAAACCAATGCAATAAAGGGATCATCCATTTGCACTTGAAATGACAAGCTGAAGCCAAAAACTGCAACTGAGAACATACATGTAATAACCCCAAAAAAAAATTTTTTTATAAAAAAGGGATAGAATAGTCCTTTAAAATTGATATAAGGGGTAAAATTGGAAGGAATCAAAAGTTAATGGCATAATAGTAGATGTGTTGAAGTGTTAAGGGCAAAATGGGAAGGAATCAAAAGATAATGGCATAATTGCAGATATATCGAAGTGGCAGAGGCAAATTGGAAATTTAATAATATTAAAAAGGGGTGAATAGTGTTTTGATGTGATTTAATTGGAGGGTTTGAGCTACGGAATGAAGCAGAGAAAGAAAGAGGGAGGGGGTTCACAGACGGCAACAGAGAGGAAGAAAAAGAAGGAGAGGAAATGAAAGGAAGAAAGGAAGAGGAAGAAGAAGAAGAAAAATAAAAGGAAGGAGATCCCGGTTGCGCTGCCAGCTGAAGGGAAAAACATAGATCTCCTTCCCCTCTACGCAAGGACCTCGATTTCCAAAAAGAAAAAGGTAAATATCCATCTCTATCTAGTCTTTTGATGACATTAGGCTATACAAAGGGTGGATATAGTCTAGAGGGGTCGGATAAGGGTTGTAGAGGTGGTTAAAAGAAGAAGAATCGGATTTTGACAAATTTTTCCGGCACTACGGAAAAACTGTGTCGAAGTCCCAACTTCGGCAAATTATTTAGGGGGTCAAATGGCCTCCGATGATGATGCATGTTATCTCTTTGGAATCCTCTGTGAGTGTAGAATGTTAGGTAAAAATTTCATCAAATTTGGAGTCCTGAAAGTGGATCAAAACCGGGATGAAGTAACCCACTGTCAGTTCGGGTTACTGTTCATCCGGGTGGAAAATAGGGGATTTCATGCTATAATAGAGTATTAAGCCTAGATCAAGCTAAAAGGGACCTTGTACTCATGCAAAGGAGTCCCTAATACACATAAATAGTGAGTTAATTAATTAAAAAGGAAAAGAAGAAAGAAAAGAAAAGATTTAGGGAACGGAGGAGTTGAATCAATTAAAGTTCCCTATATTATAATTGGCACGTAGATTATGGCCCTTGATACAAGACTAAATGTATTGTAAATGCATGTCACAGTTGGGCAAGAAGCTAGGGAACAAGAGGAAGAAGTTCCCCACTGCCTGCTGTAGAATTCTAGAGGCGTATCGAGGCCGTGCCGGATTGGCAGGTGAGTGGGAGTCATGTACTTTGCACTATGAGCATTCTTAATTCATTTTCATGAATGTCGCCAAGTGTGAATTGATTCCACTTGAGTATATTGATTGATATTGTAGTAGATTCCTCTATAATCTTGATTCTCCATGCTTGATTATTCTGTACATGCATTTGAGGGAACATTGAGAGGAATTACGAGGGGTTGATGAGCAATCAAATTGATTCCGAATTGTGAAATGATTTCTTTTGTAAATTGATTTCATTTCCTCTATTTCAAAGATTTGTAGAGCCCATTTCAGTGGTATATTGAGTTGCATTGTACATCCTTGACCCCTCACTCCCAACCCTGATGTTAGTTTATGATTGGGTCGGAGTCGAGTGAGCGGTAGTCTTGATCATACTCCTTTTTAGTAGAGTATTGGGAGGGTGCATTATGGCATTTATGCATGGCTTGGCAGTATCTGCAGGACACCTATAGTCGATGGGGTTGAACATCGGCCTTTGTGCACATAGTAGCCTTCTGGGTGGGCGGAGCCCAGTCCCTTCCTAGGGGGGGACACGGCCCTAGGCGTAGGATCGGCCGGTCCTACGACTTATATTCTGCTTGCCGCCGGGCATAGTAAGACCCCGCGAGGTGCAGTATGGCTTTCCGCGGATGTAGAATTCCCGCGAGGTGCCGTTTAGTATGTAGATGTGAGATGGATTTCTGTTCTGGATACTGGCCAGCATTTATATGATCAGTGTGGTGTCTTATCCTGCATATGCATGTGACAGTAGGGAGTTGTTGCTGGTTCGCCTGGGGCGTAAAACCCACCTCCCGATAGCTGTCTAGCATTTATGTTATCGGTATGGTGTCTTATCCTGCATATGCATGTGACAGTAGGGAGTTGTTGCTGGTTCGCCTGGGGCGTAAAACCCACCTTCCGACAGCTGTCTAGTGATGATTTACATATTGGTGTGGTGTCATATTCGATGTATGCATATGGCAGTAGGGAGTTGTTGCTGGTTCGCCTGGGGCGTAAAACCCACCTCCCGATAGCTGTCTTGTTGATGATTCAGCCTATTGACACCTGATTTATATGATTCAGTACTATGACCTGTTGAATATATTCATGAGTGGCATATATGTTGACTTGATTATTCCATATATGCTTCAGATGAGTTGATATTGATTGTGGTGATATTGATGATTTACTCCATATTCTTTATGTTGAGTTCATGTTCATCTTGTTATTGATCTTGAGATTTTACCTCGAGCCATGATTATATCTTGTCTCATGTGCATAGTACTCTCTACTCCACTCACTGAGTATTTATATACTCACTCCCCAGTTTGGTGTTTTTGATTGCAGGGCAGGTATTGTATAGAGAGGAGCAGGATTAGTGGTTGCTTGCTAGCTGTGCCGCTCCATAGTATAGTATAATGTAGATAGAGGTTTATACCTTTTGGTGTATTATAAACCTTCTATTGTATATAGTGCATAGTTACAGTCATAGATCCTGTTGTGGATATGGGTTTGACCATGGATGGATTAGGAAGCAGGTATATATATATGTGTGCAGATGAGTTATATGCCTGAGATGATGTATTGCTATATATTGTCCAGGTTTATTATGTGACAGATTATGTGATTGCTGCTCTGACAGGTAGTGTGTTGTATGTATTGAGATAATCCTGACAGGTCACTATAGGAAAAGTGATCATTTTGTGCATGCATCATGCCAAATTTTTTCAAGATTTATTGATGATTGATAGGTAGTAGGGTTCTACGCGGTGGCTGGTGGCCTTATGCCTACCCGCACCCTAGGACCGTCGCGGCGGCCCGCCGGAAACGGGGCGGGGGTCGTGACAAAGCTTGGTATCAGAGCAAAGGTTAAGAAGAGTCCTGTCAGAGCAATAGGATGAGTCAGGATTAAGTATAGGATTATACTATGGAGCATAGGATTTTTCTGTATGTTATTTTATGAGTCATTTACAACTCAGTAAAATATATCATGACTCAGTGTGTAACGACCATCCTCTCTTTTTGACTTTTTTAGAAAGATATAAAGAATACCTCCAAGGAGAGGATCTGCTCGTCCTGGAAGGAGGATGGAGCCAGATATAGCATTGGATGCGGGTTCCACACATATCGAGCCCCAAAGAGAAAAATCTCCTCCTGCAGACAGGCGGAGAGTTGATGATCAAGGGGAGGTAGGAAGTAGAGATGCATTGATGGAACAGTTACTGGCGGAGAATCAGGCTCTGAGGGAGCAGATTGCTCAGAGGAAATCTCCTGCCCCGTCAGTAGTATCCATCCCACCTCCTGTAGTTGTGCCAAGAAGTTTGGCCAGGCGGGCTCTAGATGATGAGGGGATTACTGTACAGGAATTTCTGAGGCTCAGAACCCCAGAGTTTAAGGGGGAAGAAGGTGAAGATCCTCAGAGATTCCTGGAGGAGACTGAAAAGATGATACGGAGACTGTCCTGTTCTGATGCAAGAGCTATAGAACTTGTAGGGCTTACAATGAAGAGAAGATACACTCACCCCTTTGAGTAATCAGGTAATTTACTCTTTTAAATTCGAGGACGAATTTTATATAAGGGGGGGGAGGATGTAATAACCCCAAAAAAAAATTTTTTTATAAAAAAGGGATAGAATAGTCCTTTAAAATTGATATAAGGGGTAAAATTGGAAGGAATCAAAAGTTAATGGCATAATAGTAGATGTGTTGAAGTGTTAAGGGCAAAATGGGAAGGAATCAAAAGATAATGGCATAATTGCAGATATATCGAAGTGGCAGAGGCAAATTGGGAATTTAATAATATTAAAAAAGGGTGAATAGTGTTTTGATGTGATTTAATTGGAGGGTTTGAGCTACGGAATGAAGCAGAGAAAGAAAGAGGGAGGGGGTTCACAGACGGCAACAGAGAGGAAGAAAAAGAAGGAGAGGAAATGAAAGGAAGAAAGGAAGAGGAAGAAGAAGAAGAAAAATAAAAGGAAGGAGATCCCGGTTGCGCTGCCAGCTGAAGGGAAAAACACAGATCTCCTTCCCCTCTACGCAAGGACCTCGATTTCCAAAAAGAAAAAGGTAAATATCCATCTCTATCTAGTCTTTTGATGACATTAGGCTATACAAAGGGTGGATATAGTCTAGAGGGGTCGGATAAGGGTTGTAGAGGTGGTTAAAAGAAGAAGAATCGAATTTTGACAAATTTTTCCGGCACTACGGAAAAACTGTGTCGAAGTCCCAACTTCGGCAAATTATTTAGGGGGTCAAACGGCCTCCGATGATGATGCATGTTATCTCTTTGGAATCCTCTGTGAGTGTAGAATGTTAGGTAAAAATTTCATCAAATTTGGAGTCCTGAAAGTGGATCAAAACCGGGATGAAGTAACCCACTGTCAGTTCGGGTTACTGTTCATCCGGGTAGAAAATAGGGGATTTCATGCTATAATAGAGTATTAAGCCTAGATCAAGCTAAAAGGGACCTTGTACTCATGCAAAAGAGTCCCTAATACACATAAATAGTGAGTTAATTAATTAAAAAGGAAAAGAAGAAAGAAAAGAAAAGATTTAGGGAACGGGGGAGTTGAATCAATTAAAGTTCCCTATATTATAATTGGCACGTAGATTATGGCCCTTGATACAAGACTAAATGTATTGTAAATGCATGTCATAGTTGGGCAAGAAGCTAGGGAACAAGAGGAAGAAGTTCCCCACTGCCTGCTGTAGAATTCTAGAGGCGTATCGAGGCCGTGCCGGATTGGCAGGTGAGTGGGAGTCATGTACTTTGCACTATGAGCATTCTTAATTCATTTTCATGAATGTCGCCAAGTGTGAATTGATTCCACTTGAGTATATTGATTGATATTGTAGTAGATTCCTCTATAATCTTGATTCTCCATGCTTGATTATTCTGTACATGCATTTGAGGGAACATTGAGAGGAATTACGAGGGGTTGATGAGCAATCAAATTGATTCCGAATTGTGAAATGATTTCTTTTGTAAATTGATTTCATTTCCTCTATTTCAAAGATTTGTAGAGCCCATTTCAGTGGTATATTGAGTTGCATTGTACATCCTTGACCCCTCACTCCCAACCCTGATGTTAGTTTATGATTGGGTCGGAGTCGAGTGAGCGGTAGTCTTGATCATACTCCTTTTTAGTAGAGTATTGGGAGGGTGCATTATGGCATTTATGCATGGCTTGGCAGTATCTGCAGGACACCTATAGTCGATGGGGTTGAACATCGGCCTTTGTGCACATAGTAGCCTTCTGGGTGGGCGGAGCCCAGTCCCTTCCTAGGGGGGGACACGGCCCTAGGCGTAGGATCGGCCGGTCCTACGACTTATATTCTGCTTGCCGCCGGGCATAGTAAGACCCCGCGAGGTGCAGTATGGCTTTCCGCGGATGTAGAATTCCCGCGAGGTGCCGTTTAGTATGTAGATGTGAGATGGATTTCTGTTCTGGATACTGGCCAGCATTTATATGATCAGTGTGGTGTCTTATCCTGCATATGCATGTGACAGTAGGGAGTTGTTGCTGGTTCGCCTGGGGCGTAAAACCCACCTCCCGATAGCTGTCTAGCATTTATGTTATCGGTATGGTGTCTTATCCTGCATATGCATGTGACAGTAGGGAGTTGTTGCTGGTTTGCCTGGGGCGTAAAACCCACCTTCCGACAGCTGTCTAGTGATGATTTACATATTGGTGTGGTGTCATATTCGATGTATGCATATGGCAGTAGGGAGTTGTTGCTGGTTCGCCTGGGGCGTAAAACCCACCTCCCGATAGCTGTCTTGTTGATGATTCAGCCTATTGACACCTGATTTATATGATTCAGTACTATGACCTGTTGAATATATTCATGAGTGGCATATATGTTGACTTGATTATTCCATATATGCTTCAGATGAGTTGATATTGATTGTGGTGATATTGATGATTTACTCCATATTCTTTATGTTGAGTTCATGTTCATCTTGTTATTGATCTTGAGATTTTACCTCGAGCCATGATTATATCTTGTCTCATGTGCATAGTACTCTCTACTCCACTCACTGAGTATTTATATACTCACTCCCCAGTTTGGTGTTTTTGATTGCAGGGCAGGTATTGTATAGAGAGGAGCAGGATTAGTGGTTGCTTGCTAGCTGTGCCGCTCCATAGTATAGTATAATGTAGATAGAGGTTTATACCTTTTGGTGTATTATAAACCTTCTATTGTATATAGTGCATAGTTACAGTCATAGATCCTGTTGTGGATATGGGTTTGACCATGGATGGATTAGGAAGCAGGTATATATATATGTGTGCAGATGAGTTATATGCCTGAGATGATGTATTGCTATATATTGTCCAGGTTTATTATGTGACAGATTATGTGATTGCTGCTCTGACAGGTAGTGTGTTGTATGTATTGAGATAATCCTGACAGGTCACTATAGGAAAAGTGATCATTTTGTGCATGCATCATGCCAAATTTTTTCAAGATTTATTGATGATTGATAGGTAGTAGGGTTCTACGCGGTGGCTGGTGGCCTTATGCCTACCCGCACCCTAGGACCGTCGCGGCGGCCCGCCGGAAACGGGGCGGGGGTCGTGACAATACATAACTTCTATAGTCCTCTTATGAAATCTAAAAAGATCCATAGTATTCACCTGATCATAAATCAGGTCTTGAAAATTCCACAATGTCCACTATATTATAAATCATTATGCATGCACCTGACCAAGTTATAATTACCAGTACGCATGGTACCATATGGTATTATACATACAATATTATAAACTTGAACATATGATACAGGGCCCAGCTGACTTGGGTTCAAATGCAAGTCTAGCAATAACATGATATTTGGAGGCTAACATGCATTAAAAGTGCAAAGCACTCCAAGAAAAAAATTGGTAGTGTTTCTATGAATGTGAATTAAAAATCAATGTCGTAGTCAAAGTTATAAAAAACAATCACAAAGATTATACATAATATGCATTATAAACCACTCCTCATGAAGGAAACATGCAATTTTTGAGAGAGAGAGAGGGAGTTTATAATTATATTGCAATTAAAGGCTTTGCCATCCTGAGAAGGAAAGAGGGAGAGTGTAAAGAATGATATTTTGCAAATAGTCGTGATACAATTTACCTCAAAAATAGGCAAGACTACATGACAAGCATGTGAACATAGTCAACAACCCTACTTTTCCTTAGCGAGGAAGCATACGCACGTGCATCATAAATGATGGCTACATGCATGTGTATGTATCGAATTGTAACATTCAAACACCTAGAACTAGTAAGTACAAGTTAACTTTGACCAAACACTAATATACCTTTCCTAACACTAAAATCCTTTCACCCTAAGTTAAAGCACCTAGACTACCCTAGCAATTATTCCGTTCAAGCAAATATGAAAAATGTATTTGCTGATAATATAAAATCCTAAACATATTTATAAGCTATACACTCTAACAGTCTTTATTCACATGCCTTTTAAGTAAACATTCGGCAAGATGTCCCTGAACAATTTATAACAAGAACTTTCAGCAATCTATTTTGCGTATACATATAATCCTACATGTCCACATGCCTACACACATAAATGTGCTTATTTTCATAATTGTATGTCATCGGAAAAATATAATCACTTTGTCCCAAGAATTTTCAGCATTCTGTTTTGCTAATATTTATAATCACGGGTGTCCACATGCTCATATATTTATATGATTATTTTTGTAATTATATGTCCTTGGAAAATATATAATCATTTAAAATCCTTAGACCTGTTTCAACATTTTAAACTGCTACGGATAACTAGCCTGCCAAAAGCAATATTCCATGTGAGTTTACTGAAAATCCTCATCACAGTTACGAATTAAAAGGGTCCTCCGTCTCTCAATGTCAGATGTACACGAGAAGGATGCTTCCAAGGGCCTGAGCTTATATTTTGTCAAAAATTATGTTATGCAGTTTTGGGGAAAAATTGGGCCGGTACTGATATCAAAGTCCACAGTTGGTGCATACCAGAAATGAGTGAAGACTGAAGACCATAGCACAACATGTAACTGAAGTGCTTCACTGTTGCTAAAGCATTGCATGAGTGGTCAACATTTCTTTACATATTCCCAATATAAATCCAAAACACAAACATCAATATATAAGAAAAAAGAAAAAGAAAAGAGTGCAGAGTTCCTTCAAGATATAATGGGAAAGAATCACATGTTACCATGGACAACCAGGGATTAAAATCTCTCCCATTACAAAATGTGTTTTACGCCATCTACCATTTGTTTGCTCCTCCAATCTTCTATTTTTACTGCACCTGTATTAATATGCATGTTGCAATCTTATTATACAAATGATAATGATGGAATCCTTATTTTTCTCTTTTCCCCTCAATCATCCAGCAATTTACACATGCAATTTTTAGAGCAAAACCATGGCAGAGTGTGTCAAGGAAACCCATGGGAGAAAGCATATTCCCTTTAGAGAAAATGAGTGGGAACCAAACACCATCATTTTAACCCCTGCTGAAATTATCCACGGTCATGGAAAACTTCCAGGATGGAAACCTAGGGCCACCGAAATCAAAGAGCTACAATATAAAACATTTGAAGAAGGAAATTTCCGTACCTATTCTTTGCGAAGGAACTTCTGTCGGGAAGCGAATCCAATGAGCCAAGGTGAAATGCTGAGCAAGTAAGAGAGATGGAAGCACCAAATCAACTTCCCTTGTGTAAAAAGTAACAGGATTTAGAAATTTCAATGCTAAAGAGGCATTTCTTGTTATCTAATCTTCAAGGATGTGTCTGACAATATCTGAAAAGAAGAGGTACAATAACCTACTTGTCAAAGCCAATGTCAACCCACAGAGGGGAAGTTTGGTTGCTGGCAACAAAGGCCAAATGAGGATTAGGTGGACCCTGGTATAACGAAAGGGATGTAAGGAGAAGACTCTCATAATATTTGTTTATCAAGTATCATGAGAATCCGCTACATCTATTACCCACAACTGGTAAACAACTTAATAGTGGGTATTCTCACTGGCCATCCTCATTTACTGCCTGAACATCATCTACACAAAGCGCTGATATTAACAGTATAGCGCTACTACCGGCCAGCAACCAAACAGCCCTTCAACAACTCTATTTAAGTCAGCTAGTAGGCCTGACACCTGCCTTTCTGCTTAAATGAATTTGAAGATGTCATGTTCACTTATCCATCATACCAAACCAATTTGACCAATTCACTCCAATGGTGGCATGCTACAGGAACACAGAGTAACATCTGAAAATCAATGTCTCCAAACTCAAATGAATCTCATATTAGGTCCTAGGACGCAAAAAAAAATGTAGGAGTACATGGTTCTCCGCTCATCATGAAAACTTGCATGAATGAAATTCCGATTCACGATTGCTTCTCATCGATCAAAATCAGATTAGGCCAATCTTGAACAGAATATATCTCCACTAAAACATATATTGCTGGAACTCAAGTGTCAGGTAAACTTGGAAAACTGGGTGATATTCTATTTTTCCTTCAAAATTAGTGTGATCTGTCTTATAGGTATTTTTTGTAATATTTTCAACTATCATTCCATGTCTTTAAAATGATGCAAATTGCGTTTAAAAAATGCTAGATGCATCATTTTACTCATAGTTCCCCAAATACTTGTTGAATTGAAAGATAAAATTTAAAAAACTGCAAAATAAAGAAAAGCAAAATTCAACAATAATTGGATGATTGAACACATTTGGGCCTGTGACCAAGCTAGACTTGGACCGGATCATGCATGACCCAAACCAAACTTAGTTTATTTTTGGGTCATGATGTTAATGGACCTTTACCCAGCTTAATGGCTAACTGATCGCATTGTGTCCATGGAACATCTTTTTAGACCCTTTGGGTCACTCATGCAAGATCAAGTCATGCATCAACCGAACCCAAACCAACCCAATGTATCTAGTCTTGTTTGGCTCTGATTTAGGTTTTGGTCCAATGGAAGATAAAGAAAGGTACACTATTCATTTAGTGTCTAGAAGAAAACTAATAATGGCATGGATAGCAAGTGGATTAATTTAAAAGAATGGTATAGATGCAGAATGCTCCAACTAATATCATTGACACATGTGGTTCAATCATAGTTGAGCCTTCAACCTATAAATAAATGAATGCCAAAAACATAGAGCCACACTGTGTGTCACAAAAGAACTGCACTAATAATCTTTTATATAATCTGTTGGTTAGGAAAAAGGAAAAATGCATGAAATCAAGATCACAAAAGGAAAATCAGAAGCAAGACAAGCATCAATTTACCTCGCCTCGCATCTTTATGCTACCATATCTGATCATAGGAAATCGGGTGAAATCAACTGATGAAAGTCTCTGACATTATCCAAGAAACAAAGCACCTGCAGAAGCAGACCTAGGTCCAAAGAGAGATAGAGAGATAGAAGAGAAGAGGTGATCTTCTCAGAACAATCAATTAAAAACCAGAGAAGAGGTAATCTTTCTAAAGACAATCATCTAAGTTCTTCAGGAACTTGAAAAGGAAGGGAAATTGGAGGAAGGGCAAAAAGGCGGGAGTCCAGATATTTGAATACTGAACCACGACCGCTTTTATCATTTGAACATAATAATTAAAAATTGGGCATGCAGTATTATGATATGACATTTAAATCACCATTAGCATCTTTTACGATAAAACTAAAAGGGTTTTTGGATGCCTATCCATGCTATATAATTAGCATACTAAGCTGATTGCCTTTTAGCTTAGGGAATTGCTGAGAGGAGCCAGAGTGGGAGAATCATGAAATAAAGGGAAAGACTGAGATCCCGCAATTCCTTGAATTTGGGGTTTGGCAATTGTGCCCCCACTCAGCTATTAATGCTAGCCAGATTTTTTCCAGCAATATCTAAAGCACGAGCCTGCTGTCTAGGGATAGCATGCTAGGGCATCCAAACACCCTATAAATGGCAAGCTGCTCTAGCTGAACATAAACAAAAGAATTAAGATATACATTAGTATAGTCTAAAGGCCAGCAGAAAAGTTGTATATGGTCCTTAAAAGGCGATGAAATGCCAAAGCAACCAGGCAAGGCATGCCCAAGGATTTAAGTATATCATGTGTTCATGCCAGTCCGCTGACCCACGTGGTATTGTAACATGCTATACCATCACATGCAAGTCATGCACTAGCGAGCCAAGTCACCAAAAAAACAAAAGGAATAAGAGAAAAGGAAAGATAATGGGTAGCAGTGCATACTACTTCAAGTCAACCGGCTCAGACCAACATGCAATATATGGCGACACAGATGGCCACATCAAGGGCTATATCATGCACATAATCCATATTTAGCCGATATTATGCATATTTTAAAGCAAGGAACAATACATTATGGTATCTTAATCCTTGGGTACTAAGTGCAAGACAATCCTTATTAAACCGAAGCTTCATAATTAGTACAAACTGTTTGCATTTTACAACAATCACATCACTCATAGAAACATTGTGAGAAATAATACAATAGCCTTTAAGCAATCCTTATGGAATTCCATGTAACAAACCTATCAAGATCAATTCATCATTCTTGAGCTACAATAAACCTGAGATCAAGAGCATAGCAAAAATAGTTACAGAATTATAATCATTAGAATAGTTACAGAGAAGACCTACAGAAGGTCCAGGGACACTAAGTTGCAAGGAATATGGTCAGCATCAAGCACATGTAGAACCATTAAGGTGATCAAAGTAATAAACTTCTGGTGCCTTACTCCCCCAAGGCGGTCAAATCAATGACAGAGATTGCTTCGGTGGATTGAATAAACCATTTTTTCCACTACGAAATTATTGTCCAAATATGTGATCTTGATGGAAACCACCATCTCCAAGCAGAGAGATGCAATCAGAACTCATACACCACATCATTCGTATAAGCATGAAATTTAAGGTCAACCAAAGAATCTTACCTGTTCATGGTAATTTGCATGTATTCAAACCAAAAATAAATTTAAGGAGATACATTATTCAAAAACTGTTTATCAGAAAGAACCTTTATATGACTATATACTGCTGGAATATTAAATAGAAAAACCTTTCTAAAGCATAAATGTAGACAAAGTAAGACAACTTGTATGAGTAAATAATTAGAGTGAGAGAGAGAGAGGATTAGAGCAAGCTCGTTTTTTCCTTCTTCTTCTTCTTCTTTTTTTTTTTTTTTTGTTGGGTGGGGGGGGGGGGGGGGGGCGGGGGGTGCGCGGGGGCGGTTGACACAATCAAGGTGCTGACGAAAAGAGGGAAAAACATCAAGGAAAAAACTCTCAATATGATCAGATCTCAAGAGGCCCCAAAAAAACCCTAATCGAGCAACTGGGGAAAGAGTGTCAAACAGCGCATACCCCTGGCCTGATCGAGACCGCCCCGTGCTGCGTCGGGTGGTGGTGCGGGTGATGGGGCTGGTGGTGGTGGGGGTGTTGAGGATGATGGTGGGGGGGCGGCGGCCCCCCGGGCCCCATCATCCCCCCGTTCTTCCCATGCCACGGCCTCTCCTGCATCCCCGACATCGCTCGCTCGGCCGCGTCCATGGTCCCCGCAAACTGCGTCAGCTGAGACAGCGCCGCCACCGCGGCCGCCGCCGCAGGGTTCAACCCCGGCGGGACTGGGTATGAGGCCTCCGCCGACGTGGACGACGACCCCGACCCCTGCTGCTCCGAAGGCAACGGCGGATACCCATGCCCACCGGCCGCCGTGGCGGTTGCCGAATAGTGGTGTGGCTGCGACGGGTGGATCTGGGAGGGGTCATGGGGAGCGGAGGCCGCGGCGGCGGCGGCGGTGGGGGCAGGGACGGGATCGGGCTGGGCGCCGGGCGGGGGAGGCTGGTACGAGGAGTAGTCGGGAGGGTAGTGGTGGTGGTAGGGATGGTGGTAGGCGGAGGAGTCGTAGTGGGGGTGGTGGTAAGAGGCGTAATAGGCTTCATAAGCCTGGGCCTGGGCGGGGTCGTAGGGCTGGGCGGCGGCCTGGTAGTCTTGGGGCTGGTATTGCTGGTGCTGCTGCTGCTGCTGAGCTTCGGTGAGGGCGGAGTGGTCCATGATCGGTGATAACGGAATAAGACGGACGGGAAGGCGAGGGGAGGGGAAGAGCAGAATAGCTTTGAGGATTCCTCGTGTTGGGCTTTTATTATTTATTTATTTATTTATAGCTAATGCGAGTGGGTCATACCTAACGGGTATGGATACACCCAATAAAGTCAAAAAAATAGGATACTTCGGAGCGCCAAGGGCAACTCCCCATCACCGGTCTACAAGGTGCTTCCGGAATAACAACCTACATACACAGTCACCCAATCTGCAACACCATTGGCTTTACGGTAAATATGCTTGGCCTGAAAAGCCCATCCATTCCTCACCATAGTCCAAATGTCACGGAGCAAGGGATGGTCACTATCGCCACCCCTTGGACCCCCCCGGATCCAACTGATGACGGTGGCTGAATCACCCTTCAGGATGATGGACCTTGCCTGTAACACGCACCGGGCATGGCGAAGGCCCGCCCAGGCTGCTCTCAGCTCTGCACTCAGGAGCGAAATATCAAATAACTGACTACCACCAGCAGCCACAACCCTGACAGACGGATCCTGAATAACAAAACCCGCGCCTCTCCTCGTGCCACCATTCAGGACAAACCCATCAAAGTTGACCTTGAGAAAACTCGGGGGTGGGGGCTCCCAGGTGAAAAACACCGTACAGGATACTGCCGAAGCAGAGTGGGAACCCCAGATGTTCCGAGCTATCAAGGTCCCTCTTGTTGCCCAGATAGACAACCCAAGAGGGGGGGTGAATTGGGTTTTAAAATAATTATTACAATTAAATGGTTTGTGAGATACTAATTAATCCTTTTTGCAAGTTGATTAATTAGATGCTATGTGCAGTGAATGAAATGAAAGTAAGAGAGACAAATGCAATCACAAACACAATGATTTTATAGTGGTTCGGAGCTAACCCTTGCTCCTACGTCCACTCCCCAAGCCTCCATTGGGAATTCACTATAACCCCTCGGATTACAGCCGGTTGTTTTACAAGCTCACAACCAAACTTGTTGTTTTACGAGGTCACAACGAACTCGGTCGGTTTTCCCAGGCTCACCGACTAAAACCACCCCGATTGTTTTTCCGGGATCACAATCGAACCCTTACACATTGGTTTCAACCTAGGCTCACCAACAAACCTATACACCCTTGATTCAATCCCCTGATTGAATCAAGTAAGAACCAAATGGAAAGAAAGAACAAAGAGAAAAAGTACAGCTTCTAGGAAAGCAGATATTCAGCAATATAAACAATAGAGAAGTTAAGAGCCCTCAAACTATTTTATGACGATGTAGAGGAGGGCTTCTTGAACTCTGGGTCTCCTCTTGAATGTCTTGAAGACTTGAAGGCAGATGGAGACTTCTTTAATGCTGGGAAGAGTTGGTTGAATGGAGTTAATAGCCCTCTTCCTTCTTTTCCGTTGAAATCAGTTTGCAGATGGAGGATTCTTGTTTTCTTTGAGTGGAATGTCACTTCTCTGCTTTGCTACAGTCCTCTGTGGCTATTTAAGCCATTCCCTACGGAAACTAGCCGTTAGACTCACTTTACTAGCCGTTCTGCACATTCTGCACATCCTGACAATGTGTCCGTTGGGATCGGAGTCGACTCGCGCGATCTGGAGTCGACTCGGCTGTAGCAGGAGTCGACTCATGCTTTTCTGGAGTCGGCTCGGCAACTGTTCCGGATTTGAATTAAAGTGGTCTTCTCGACTGGGAGTCGACTCGACTTAACCCGGAGTCGACTCGCCAAAACCTGGAGCTGACCTGGCATTTTTGGAGTCGGCTCATCCCATGGAATCCATAGAGCTATTCTTCAACTTGGCTCACTCGAGTCGACTCGGAAATTCTGGGAGTCGACTCGGCGCTCAGAGCCCGAACTCCCGATTTTCTGTCTTTTGGCTCGTGCAGTCTTGGAGTCGACTCGAACTGTTCCGGAGTCGACTCGGCTCTCAGTATCCGAAAAACAGCTTTCTGTCTTTTTGGAGTAGCGCTGCCTTGGAGTCGACTCGAACTGTCTTGGAGTCGACTCGCGTCTCAGAGACAACAATTCTGTCTTCTGTCTTTTTGGAGTAGCGCTGTCTCGGAGTCGACTCGTGCTTTGCGGGAGTCGACTCGGCTCTCAGTGTCCGAAAACTGCTCTCTGACTTTTGCCTTGTATAACACTGAGAGTCGACTCTTGCTTTCTTTGGAGTCGACCTGCCAACCATCGGAGTCGACTCACGTTCCTCAGGAGTCGACTCTGCTCTCAGGGTCGAAAATTGCTCTCTGACTTTTTGTCTGTAACTCCCTGGAGTCGACTCATACTACTCCGGAGTCGACTCGGTAAACATCGGAGTCGACTCGCGCACTTCAGGAGTCGACTCACTGACAGGTTTTGAGTTGAGTCTTTCTGTTCGTCTGTCTGTTCTCAGTTGGAGTCGACTCATAACGTTCCGGAGTCGACTCGAGCCTGTGCCAGTGCTTCTGATACGCCTGGAGTCGACTCGTAATATCCCGGAGTCGACTCGAGTCTCAGACTTTGGTTCAACTTGACTTCTTAACTTATCCAAAATATCTTGAACCAAATCTAGATGCACTTAACCATAAATTTATAAGATTTTCACTGAAACACTAGATTGAATTCATTAGTAAACATAAGATATACTCAAATGCTTTGAGCTCATCAAAATCAAATAGGGTTATGATCAATCACTCCACACCTCTAACAGGAATGGTGTGACACAGCTCTGCCGCCTAAATGCGGGCACTCTCGACCACGAATCTCGGCGACATACGTCATTCGCCGAAAGTACGAATATTCCTGGCCAGCCAGATCTGGTAGGCAGTGCAGCTCGCTCGAACTGCCTCCTGACGAAACACCGGGGATCCCGAGCCCTGACACATGGCCTGCAAGAATAGGTCCCTACAACTCCACACCACCTGTGGGACCCCTGCCAGACGTCAAGTACCCCTAGCCCATGTGCACCGAAATAGGGTATGGTCCACCGTCTCGACCACACCGCAAACCCCACACTCTAATGGGATCCTCACTCCTCGACCTCCAAGTACAGCTCTCGTAGGAAGACGGTCCCGGACCACCTTCTAGAGGAACAACGCGACCCTCAGGTGAAGTTCCAATCACCAGATCCAGGCACAATCCGGACCAGGCTCGTACTCATGCCTAAGAATGCGGGAGAGATCGCCCATCCTGACCTTGGATCTGGTTGAGGAACTCCACACTCGTACGTCTGGTCCACCACTCCATGGTAAAGACAGAGAGCGGACTCGCTCCGCCAGATGCTCCCCAAAGAAACGGGTCAATCGAATCTCATCCCAGCCGGCCACCCCGGAGGTCATAAGATCACAGACATGTAGACCCTCCCCAGCCTCGACACTAACCGTAGTCGGCCAAAGACGTAGAGGGAGGCCATCGACCCATGGGTCCCCGGCCACATCGATGCTACGCCCGTCGCCTATCAGCTATCGGGTGTGACTCGACACCATAGGCAAGTACCTCGCTATCTCACGCCATAGAAAGGAACATCTCCGCCCTCCTCGGGCCCAGCTCTCTGGGCCTGCCCCCCCCCATAACGGACAGTCATGATTCGGCTCCAAAACCCCTGCGGCTCCAGGATGAAGCGGGAAGCATGTCGGACAAGGAGCAGCTCTCGTCTCTCTAGGAGAGACAACACCCTTAGACTACCCTCCCTGAAAGGGAGGCAGATACTCTCCCATGCCACCAGGTGCACCCTACGGCCCCCTCCAGTTGAGCCCTATAAGAAGCCCCGAAGAAGTCGCTCGATCTTCAGTAGAACCGACCTTGGCACCACTGTATTTGCCATGAGATAGATGGGCATGGAGCCCAATACAGATCGAATCAACGTAACTCTACCCATCATAGACAGAGACGCTGCCCGCCAACCCTCTAGCCTACTCTGGACCCGTTGCACAAGCCCGGTACACTCGGAAATTCGCAATCTCCTACCTGAGATCGGAACACCCAGATAGGTCCAGGTCCCGTCCTGCTTGGGCATCTCCAGAATCCTCTGAATCTCCGTCGAACCTCGAGTGACGTGCTCAGGCTGAAGGAGATGACGAATTTTTGGGCATTCACTCTCTGACCGGATACAGTGCAGTAGGCGGCCAAAATTCTCCAGATAGCCTGAGCATCCGCTACGCGAGCCCGAGTCAGGAGGAGGCAGTTATCGGCAAAAAGTAAATGTAATATCGGCTGGGCCCCTGGAGTTGGGACATAAGCCTCCAGCTCGCTGGCGACGCATGCAACCCGCAACGACCGAGACAAAACATCAAAACAAATGATGAACAAGTACGGAAATAACGGGCATCCTTGCTGAAGCCTCATAGTAGATCTGAAAAATGGGGACGGAGAGCCGTTGACCAATATAGAAAATCTCGGTCCCCGGATATACCCTAGAACCCATCCAATACAGATCTTATGAAAACCCAGATTCTCCAAAGCTAGTCTAAGAAAACACCACCTGATTCTATCATTAAATTTAATTTAATTAATTTATTTTTTCGTCTGCTTTTTTTTGTGCGGTTGGCGTTGGACGGAACGCAAGAAATGCCGGTTTACACCGGTAATGGACCATATGTGGGCCGCATATATGATACTATTCAGTGCGGATCGGGTTGCTTGTGGCCATTCGGATTTGTGATCTGTGATTCTGTGGAGATGATGACATGAGGCTGCTCCAACGAGTTTCATGATCGCATAAAATCTTCTGTGCGGCCCCGTAATACATGTGCTTGGATTTTGGGGGATGGTGCTGTTCAATTAGCTGGTAGGATATGCTTTTTATTAGCTAGCGACAGACACATGCGATGCATGTGAGATGAATCTGTCTGCCGAGGGGAACCCAAGGTACCCTGCTTAATGCTACTGCCTTAGAGGTGCTTTGATAGCTAGGAAAGCTTCTCTTTTGCGGCATCAAAAATATATTATCTTACTGGAGAGTCACCATCTTTATTTTTTTTAAGATTGACTTTGATGAACAGTATGTCAAGTGCAAATAAATCCAGTAAAGCCAATTTTGTTATTAGAAGTACGAGTGGTGCATTGATGGCGATAGGAGATATTAAAGTATTTGATATTACATTTTTAATAATAAAATTAGCGTGCTATCTTGAAAGGTATGTTATATGCAACTAAAATTTTAACATTTTATTTTTGGAGTAAGACTTCTTGATGGTTATTAGGTAGCTTTTTTTGATCAACAAATTTCGACATTACTATTCATCATTTTGAAACAAGATTGTTGGAGAATAAGAGCAATTCTTCGTTCTTACAAAATTTAACATATTCATGGAGAACCTAACAGTGCAACAGATCGAATGACATCATAAGTTACTAATCATATAGAATCCATCCTAGGAATGGCTATGATAAATATCCCTTTAAAGTTGTTGGATATTTTATTTTTTAATGGTGATGGATATATTTGCTTTAGGTTGGATTGTTAAATATGGTTTATCATTGATAAAAAAAAAGAAGATAAACTGTACACACCTTGCATAAAAAGTTGTCATGCTTCGATTTGATCAAATAGACCCAGATTGAATCTTGATTCTGCAAAAGTTTCATGACACTTTTCCCCATAATGGCAATCTTAGCCTATAACCCGAGTTACTCGGCAGATAGACCTAGCAAAGGTATACCTGATACAAGTTTGCATAAAAAGTTTGTGCATAATATTGACATCCAATAAGGGGTTTTATGTAAATAACTAATGTCAATTTCAAAATAAACTCGCATTCGTCTCTGCCGACATTACATGAACAACGGTCAGTATAACCTTGCCCAAGGAGATCACGTGCAAGAGGGTGCACCAAGAATCCCAGACTAAATAGAAAAGAGGGAGAGCCGGTAACAGAAGATCAGGACTCCTCCCCCAGAGAGGCTCTGAGAGAGAGAGAGAGGATGACGGGGGCAGCGGCCGCCGCCAATGCCGCGGCTTCTCTCGCCCTCGCCTCGTCTTCCCTCACCCGCCACCGCTCCGCCGCTCGTCTCCTCCTTCTCTGCCGCACCGGAAACCCTAGGCCCACTGCCTGGCAATCAAGAACCGCGGACACTCTGCCGCTCCTCCTCCGCGGCCTCTCCCCTCTATTCCACCGCCCTCTCGTCCTTGCTCCGTCTCCCGACCTTCCCGCTCCAAGATGGAGGCTCTTTTGCAACAGAACCCTCTCCGCTGATGCCGTGGCATGTGAGAAGCCGGCGGCGGAGGCCGGCAAAAGGATTCGGGAGTTCCGGAAGCGTCTAAGGATTGTTGACGTGAAGGGCGGACCTGACGAAGGGATGGACCGGTTAGGGCAGGCGCTTGCGATCAGAGGTTGGGTACGGACTTGTCGAGTTCAGAGCAGCGTGACGTTCATCGAGGTGAGAATGTAATATCTCAACAATTGAACACCAATTGAATGAACTGGTGCCCGTCATTGCTCGTATAGCCTTCATTTTTTGTTTCATTCGGAGTGCGGTTTACTTCATTAGGTTCAATATGCCTAGTTATGTATCTACCGATATGAAGCATTGTGCTGTTGCTATAATATATATGTATATATGTATTATATATATATATATGTATTATATATGTATATATTATACATATATACATACTATACATACATACATACATATATATATATATGTATTATGTATATATATGTATCTATTTATGCATGTATTATATCTACATGCATATATATATATATATATATATTTGCATTATATATATGTATGTATTATACATGCATACATATATCTATGTATTATATATATGTGTGTGTATGTATATAAGGGAATTTTATAAAGAATAAAATAATGCTAACAACATTATATGGTTCAGCATGTTGGGCAAGAAAGAGGGCTTAATAAAACAGGATGAACACAACAGAGATGGATGAGATGAATTTGGTAAAACTAGGAAGGATGCTGTGATAAAATTTAGAAGAGGCGTAAGAGTTGTGCCTATTGATGGAAACATGAAGAGGAAGTGAATAAGATGGCAAGTACATGTATAATAAAGTCCTAATGAGGATCTGATAATGAGATTTGCTCTAGTTTATACCAGAGGGTCTAGAAAGAAGGGAAAGACTTAAGCTATTGCTGATGGAAGTTGTGTGAAAGGATTTGGAAACCAATATATCTTATGCTTCTACATAACAACTTTAGTAATCACAAAACCAACCCCAGATAGTTTAGACAAGGACTAATTGTTATTTCCAATCTTGTATTTCTCCCCTTGCCTTTTCCACCTCACTAGAGCTCTATGCTTCCACATGCCCTAATTAGGCCAGTGATCTTACTGATGAATGCTGGCTTTTATGTTGTTGTGAGAGATTCTCTTGTCTTGAATAAAAGTATAAAACAGAAAACATGATACTATCTTCTACACTGTTATTGTGGCTGAGCACCAAGTCAGTATTTGCTGTAAAGCTTATCAGACTCATCATTGTATCTCTAACTAGGGATGCCTTTTGATGGCAGCACACCACTACAGTTTGATAGTTAGGTTGATTCAGATAGTAAATGATCTATATTTTATGAACAAACGAAACACACCAACTCAAGCTCTTCTAAATGAAGACTTAGACAACGTCAAACTTTTTGTATCTATTGGGGCAATCATGAGTTTGGGAGGATAAAAATTACAGCTCATATGGAGGATGTTATCTTCGTTATCTTCACTAGAATACTGTCTAGTCAAAGTGTAATATACCAATATATTTCAAGTTTTGGGCACTTTGAAGACTTTACCTTTTTTACCTAGGGATCCTAGTATCTTTGCTTTTGGATACAAGATTAAAAAGGTATAGGTTTGACAAAAACAGTGAGGGAAACAAGAAAAATTAAGTATATGGTTTGATTTGACCCGATAAACTTCTTGTTTGTCGAACCATAAGTCAAAAGCACAAAAGGAAGAAAATATGGTTTATGACCTTGATACACTCAAGTAAAACATGTTCCGGGGTTTAAGAAATTAGACAAGTGCTAGTAGAGAAGGACACAACTATGACATTGCCTATAAAGCTTCTTAATGACATAGGCCCACAAAAATATATTATTTTAATTTAGGTTGTGATTATGTGGGTCCCATGACAGGATCCAAATTATGACTAATAATTTACTCCTAGCCTGTGCTACAGAAGCATGCAAGCATTGCACATAGCTCGTAGCAAACTATGGTGTTTCTTTTTCTTTATTCTAATAAATCTGTGAACAAAATTACTTTACTAAATTATTTAATATGGTGTTACTTCTCAATTTTCCAGTTAAATGATGGCTCCTGCCTGTCCAACTTGCAATGCGTGATGAATATTGATGCCGAAGGCTATGATCAGGTATTTATGGGTCTGTTTAGATACACTCCTCATACAATATATTAGTTAAACCACCTTGAGTGTGTGACGGCGTCACAGGATACTCGACTTCTTTACATACACTTCCATTTTAGTATGCTCTCCCCTTTTATATTCTATCTCGTCATTGAGAAAAATAAGAGACATAGATCAACCAAAAGTGAGTGTATTTATCAATACATATAAATAAAATTTTTTGGGAAAAAACAAATGTGATGCGGAACATTTCATTGGTTGATGAAATCATGGCTTTCCATTAACTACTTTTCCTGCTTGAACCAATCATGCATTGCACGCGCCAAGGGCTAGTTGTATTATTCTATGATGAATGATTTTTTTTAATTGCACTATTAAAGAGATTTTGACCAGGATTTGACCACCAACAAATTATGGGTTGGCATATGGTAATGCTGCACTAAGCTATCTAGCTTTGGACGTCAATATGTTATGTTCTGATCTCCAGTCCTCTATACTGATCTTGAAGCATAGATTGGTTATTCCCATGCTTCATTCCAATTGAATCAATTTTTATACAATATATAAGAAGAGAACAAGTGTTGTTCCTTAAATCTTGCACTGGTATAATTGTAGCCGAAATTCCTAATTATTCTGTCCAAATCTGTGCTTTAAACACTTCATCTGTTCATCAGCTTGTATTTTTTTCCCCTTATTTTAGGGGGGTGGGGGGTGCGGTGTCATCCATCCTTTTGACCCTTCTTCCTCCTTTTGGGCTGCTTCTTCACCGTGGTTTTGTTTAGCCAACTTGCACATGGTCGAATCATCTTGGATGGTTCTCCCTCATTTTACTTTTGTTATTTCCCTTGGATATTTTGAAAAGAAATGGAAGCAATTATTCTCAAATCAAGAAATGCTTGAAATAAAATAGTTACCCTGATATGTCCTGCACTATTTCAAAATTTCAAATTATGAAAAATCATATTTAATTATTAATTTGTAGTCGTGGCTTGGTTAGAAAATTTTTATCCTTTTTGGAGACTAGAAACTAGGAATGTGGGTCATACACTAGTTAAGAAGCCTTTCACGTCCATGAAAGTTTCTGAAATAATTATTTGAGTCCTTTAGTCATTTTGTATTGTTACAACACACACACACAAACACAACACTTGAGTTTTAAGTTTTATGCATAAGGTAGGTAAAGGAAATGCTAGTGAGCACCATTATGCTAGCATAGCTTGTATTCATTTTGCAGTAGCTTGACACTGTTGATGCTATTGCTGCAGGGATGCAATATTTTTTTTGTGTGCATTTTATTGGGTTTCTTTTCCTAGGTTTCTACTGTTGATAGGGATTTATTTGATTCAAGGATCAAGATCAGGAGATATTAGAGTTTTATGTGTATGAAAAAGGTTCTAACCGCCTTCTTCAAAGTTAATGAATATTTGATTCAAAACCGCAGCTTTAAGTTTTTGTTATGAAGATGTGATCTGTATCTCTCTTTATCTGTTCTCCTGTCATGTTATTCTTTTCTTCTTCTTTCTCTACTCTTTAATTTTATTTTATTTTCTTCTTCAGCTTAATATGTGTTTACAGGATCAATCTTACATATTTGTTCTGGTTTCTGCCATGAAATCCTGCTATGTACCAGTGGTAACTGAGTAAGACGGTCCTCTAGGAACTCTAAATTCAATTCCTAGGAAACGCTAAATCCCTTAACCCTTCTCTGGTTACTAAATTCCTTAAAATCTGTGCGTCCTATAAATCTGTGCACAACCCAGAAATCCTGAACCCATTAGAGAGCCCTTAAAAGCTTTCATGCCACTAGAGACTTTAGGCTAGAATTCCTAGTATCAAACCCTAGCCCTCAAAATTCTAGAAAACCTCCAAGTCTCCCTTTGTTATGTAGATGTCTACCCATTCTGCCCTAATCCTTTTTCTGGATATCAAACCATAAAACCTTTGCAGGTCCTAATGATCCATCCATTTTGCCTTTGCATCACTTGTGTATGATCCCCCACCGCATCCATTGCCACCACCACCACTACCGTCTTCATTGTCTTCACTGCCGCTACCACTGCCTCAGCTACCATCATCATGTTTATGTTTTTAAAAGTAGTTGACTATACCAAATATATTTATATTTTTGAAAATTTAAAAATAAAATAGAAACAAAATTTTTATTCTTATGTTTCTGAAAATATAAAATGAAAGCGGATCCCAAATGGCACCTATGTAAATTATTTTCTTGCTGAATTTGGGCTTCCCTACTCATAATTTTTCATTCCATTGATCCTTGAATTTGATGTATAAGTCATGAATTATTTCCATTTAAACCAGCATTATTGACTGTGGATTAAAGTACTTTATAAAAGAAGCATCATTTTATTAAAATGGATATTGCTTTTAAAATAATTATAAGAAATGATGAAGGTGACTATTTGATGATTTAAGAATGCAAATTCATCTGGTTCTCTAATACCAAAATGGTTTGGATTTTTTTGTCGAATGGTTTGGATCCACTTTCCGACACCTTAATTCTCTAGGATAAGTTTCACCTGAAAACTTCAGTACTGTTTCATCTTGAAATTGTCATGACCTTTTATTTTAATGCAAACAATAAGCATATATCTGATTTTTCTTGAAACTTAGGGTTTCCTATTAACATTTGAATGAACAATCTGTGCAGCTACACCCATTAAAACAAACATAAGGGGAAGAATTAAGTGAAAAAACCTACAAGCACCAACAACTATGATCACAACTGAAAAGGAAAATTATTTTAAAAATAAAAAAAAACTGGTTATAGGTGATAATCTAGCTTTAATGCTTATGCAAATTGATTTGTATACCTCAAAAAATTAGTTGGATTATCATCTTGGGTGCACCTAGACCAATTTTTCAACCCTTAAACTCTATAGCTATGGTTTGAATCTTTACTGCTGGTCTTTACAGTTCAATGATGCACATCCCTTTCACATAAGGGTGTATCTATCTTGTTATGGTGGAGGTTACTTGTTTCAAAATAACTTACTGCCTACAATTTAAAATGGGGAAAATTGAGTGTAAATCTTACATGGTCTTAAAAATATTTAGAATAAGGATAATCAGTTCACTGGAAGAAATGTTGAGGAACTCTGTATGATGAATATGGTTCATGTTACATTACTCTGGATAGCCATATATGATATAAGCCACAAACATTACATAATAAGGTGCAGGAATGTGCCTTTGAGTACTAGACCTGATCCTCGATTCCATTCTAACAAGTTGCACAACTCTGACAGAGCATCTATCTTTCTGAAAAATGAAGCACATCCTCGCAAATTATTACTATGCGGATTACCAATTCATCTAAATTATTGTCTCATAATGTCATTAAGTTTTTTATGCTATATATGTTTTTTTCTTTTCATAGAAAAAGGTTTGAATTGCTCCTTGATTGTTGAAAAAAGGAAGAAAAGATTCTGTCTGTAGTGTACAGGTGTTATGTCACAGTATTAACAATGGTAACTTGTTCGGATTGGATATGTACATATAATCAGATCAGCTGCTGTCAGTTTAGGTGACAGTTTTTTCTTATGCAGTGTATTAGGACTTATTTTTTCTGTTGGATGGTCATCATTGGAACATCTGGAATGAGATTATTGTCATCCTCATTGCTTGTTGGTCCTAAAATAATTATAATAAACTTATTGGTTACTATGCTGATGCTTTTCTTTTTATAGAGCTCTTTTATTTTGCATATTCTGCCCCTGCAGAATGTGCTTCTTCATAAGCTGTTTTCCTTTGAAATTGAAAAGTTCAAATCTGCATTTGAGGGTTGAAGAAATAGATATGAGCAAGAAGTAGCTTTGGTATAAGCTTTTAGGTGCTGCACTTGTATCAAGTTATAAGTTATAATCCTTTGCTACGTACAAGATATTACCTTACTACTAAGCAGATTTTTTTTTTTAATAACTCATGACATGGAGGCTACAGATTATGAAGTGATAACTTAGTCTCTTTGGGAGTTGAATTTGGCTCTACCAGAAGAGTGATTGTATAGGAAATTTATGTTGGGTAATTACTACCTAATTTTATAGATTATAATTTTTATGAAGAAACTTTTTAATTGGTGTCTATTTTTCAAAATTCAAACATGCAATTGATAGTGTGGCTAACTTGATTCAAGGAATGCATGACTAAGGATTCTTAAAGCTAACACATTGAGGGGGTAGAAGAGTTGATCATTCTAAGTCACACCACTGTTTCCAAAATATCTCATTTATGTGATGATATTATTCTTGGGCTCCAACTTGGTCCATGTTGTTTCTGGATGTTACCTTAGCTATTTTGCTAGAATCACAATATTTGTAAATTTACATTGCTGGTTTGGCTGTTAGGTGGAATCAGGTGCTGTCACAACTGGCACATCTGTACTTGTGGAGGGTATTGTTGTGAGTAGCCAAGGATCAAAGCAGAAAGTGGAGTTGAAAGTTGCAAGACTCGTCACGGTAATGAACCTATTTCACGCTCTGGTATCTTTAATGAACTTCTTGAGGAAAAGTAAAGAAAATTTTTAGTAGTTGAAATTCTGAAAAGAATGAAATTGAGTTGCGTGGGTAATTTAGAGACATTTACAAGTGCATGCACAAACACTTTTCCTATCCTGAGCTTGCTTCTTTGTTATGAAATATGTTTAGATGTTTCACCCTTCTTTCTTATTACAGATTGGGAAAAGTGACCCCTTGACATATCCTATCCAGAAGAAAAGAGCAACCAGAGAATTTTTGAGAACCATAGCTCATCTTCGTCCTCGGACAAATACATTTGGTGCAGTATGACCTTACTCTTTGTGAACTATATTTTGATGTCACTATTTTTATCTTATAGATGCAATGATTGTAAATCTTATCTGATGCTATTTCTAGCTTAGTCATTTATATTTGTTACCTTAAATGTTGTCATTTTTTTGATCTTTTCATTAATGCTTAATTTCATATATATTTTCAAAAAAATGTGTTTGAATAAGGATTTCGCAATCAAGGAGAATTTTTCTTTTAGTTATCCACTGCACAAAACTTTGTATATCTCTGAAGAACGACAATAATTATGTATGCACATGCCAAAGTTTCATATTATCAATTAAATTGTGCCATATTGACCAATGTTCAGTGCAATGGGCACACTATACAGTCATTTGAGGTGTTACAACGCATAGTGAGCAGAAACTTCTTCGGTTTTTTAGCTAAATTTTTGCATTGCTTCATAATGTGAAAAGACATGTTTTAAACTTTCAATTCATGTATCTTTACTAGCATGTCATGATAGGTGATTTTATAATTCAGATCATTGTAGTTCAGTGGAAATGCGGTGACTTTGTTTTGTTGGTGCTCATTTAGGTTACAAGAGTGAGGAACACACTGGCGTATGCTACTCACAAGTTTTTCCAGGAAAATGGTTTTGTTTGGATCTCAAGCCCAATTATTACTGCTTCAGATTGTGAAGGGGCTGGTGAACAATTCTGCGTGACTACTTTGGTATCTATTTCAATTCATTTCTTTGAATTAAAATTTTAAAATAATTCATGCCTTTTGCTAGGGTTATAGTCATATTGATCAGAATATTTTGTATTAGTACACATTCATTATACACAGATACATGCACAAATGCATACATTAAACATATTTTCTTCAATATTTTTAATATATATATATATATCTCAAGTATAAATTCAATAATCTATCATCATGTTTCTAAGAACATATGTTTTCTTTTTGAGCCTTGACAACCCTTATTTGTCAAGGCTGTTTCTGGCATATGGAGTCTTGGCAAGCTTCTTCCTGGTTGCATGAGCTTTAACTACATCATTGATGAGTTGGTTTTTTTGCCACCAGATTTTTTAGATTTCATTAGATGTCAGTTTCACCCAAAGTTGTATGGGCAAGGAATTTAGCACTAGTTCATCATCAAATTGAGAGTTGGATGTAACACATTCTCAAACTTTGAGGAATCATACCTTAATCTAAATCCATGAAGCCAAACACACCCTTCCCCATTTGATGGGATAGGGTTTGTTGGTTTCGGTAGTTATTTAATCAAATTATGGTTAATAAACTTTCTATAATTATAATAATTTACTTAAAAATGTATATTTTAAAAACCAGTTTAACCTTTTCCCCTTGATATCATGGCATGATAGCATCCATGTGCTGCTTACTTTGTAAATCAAACATTGAGCCGATCCGAGCAGTCAATACTTATGCCAAAGCAATAATGCCACTTGGACATCCAATAATGTATAGAGGAGTATTAAGGAGATGTTTTTCCAGCTAACTACATGGCCCTTATATTTGATTGAGGTCATTTGAACCCAAGGTCCACAATCTCACTACTGGGTACCATATCGGTACCTTATCGATTCGGTTTGGTAGGGTCTGACATGATACATCCCTGTACCGAAATAGCTCTCTAACCATTTTTTTTTAATTTTTATCTCGGTATGGTTCGATATAAGTCGGTACACCTCGGTACGGGCCAATACAAGTCGGTACGCCTCAGTACGAGACGGTACGAGGCTTGTACCTACTTGAAGTTAAGTTTTGTATCGGTTTTCTCCTGGTACGGTACGGTACAGAGCGATACAATATGGGGCGGTACGTAGATCATGTTCGAACCATCTAACCTCTCCTCAAGCAACAATTGCTTCATACTTTCCTAGATTTTGTTTTAGTGGTCCTCATGTTCCTATACCTTGTTCTCTGTTTAAGAACATGGTCAATGGATTTGAACTTTTTATGTTGAGAAAATGCATAATGGACATCTAAATTGATAATCCATAACATATACATGATCTATGATATTTAAAATGCCTAAATACAAAAAGCAAATATTTTGGAGGACTTGTACTGGTTCATTGAGTAGCCATAGATTGGATATAATTCAACAATACGCTATTTATTTTGAACGTGCTTTGGAAGAATTTTAGTCCAATTGTCTAAAGGTGCGCATGTGATGATCAACATTGTACTTTCTCCATTATACAACATTTAATCCATTTTGGTGCCCTAGTTCTACGATTTATACATGCTCATGGAAACCTTTAAAAAACTCTTTTCAAGCATGTGACATGTTTTAAATCATACTCGACCTTGGAGATAATCAATGTGGCTCATCATGTATTTTATTCGATTTTGGCGTAAATCTTACTACTATGACTTTAGTCCAATTCTTTGTATATGTGCATACTGAAACTATACAAGCGTGGTACTGATGTGGGTACTGAAATTGGTACAGTATCCATGGATTGGACATGCATAATTCTATCATATCTAGCTAGAGGTTTCAGGCCAAGTCTCAATCCACCAACTGTGACCAAGTCTTATCCCATCTATATGGAGTTTGCAAGGCCAACCATTAATCGACCATACCCCTATACTTATCGCCCCTTATTGAGGTGTATCAAGTTATGTCCTGCAGTACATACCATTCTGTACTGCTTGTATCGATAAACTATGAGTCAATACAAGGGTGTACCACGGTGCATATTGTGCTAGCACATGATTAGTATGCCTCTATATTGTGGTACGTCAAACTTTGGCAGGATCAGGATTTATTGTTTTGTATTATTATGTAATATGACAATATAGTCTTAAAGCTGTGGTCCGCTGGCCTAGAATGGCCAATAGCTAACCCTAAATATTTATGCATAATGTGCTTGCATTATGTAGTACCACTTTCAATTAACTGGTCAATTTTCTAGCTACCTATGAATGCACATTGTAGAATAGTGTACATCATAGAATTTGGAATCTAGAGTTGATAGTGGAAAAGTACATGGTTTTCCTTCATGCGTAAGATGTGATCTGTTGAGGAAATGGTGATTGGGAAGATGGAGTACTAATTATGTTGCAAATAGAGCAGCCATCTCATAGTTACCATAAGCAAGAGTATGAAAGGAGTGCTGTTATGGAAAATTCATAAGTTGATACTAGAGCACAAGAAATGGCTGTGAAAGAAACAAAATGAATATAGGGCTTCTGTCGGACAAAAAGGAATTGTGATGTAAGTCAAGAGCGGTCTATGTTATTGGAGGCATGAGGACAATTAGGTCAACTTCGCAGAGAATAAATTAAAAAAAGTACAAGATTTCTCAAAAAAGGCAACTTTGTTTAGGAAGCTTAAAGATGTCCTTTTAGATTTCTTTGGATGGGAAGAATGGTGATGAAGCTATGAGGTTTAGAGTTATAAGTGGCTTGACAGTCTAGCACATCTTATGAGAAAGGAGATGCTTCTCATTTTTTGGATGAAATGGAGAGGAAGAGAGAGAGAGAGAGAGAGAGAGAGAGAGAGAGAGAGAGAGGTGAGATGGCCAATGGGGGAGAAGGCGTGGGAAGGAGTAAGACTAGCTATAGCACAACTTGTGTGTGGGGAAAGGGTGAGCAGTCCCTGCTTCCCAACCATGATAGTGGACTCAACTGCCTTAATAAGGCCTGAACTATCTACTAAAAGAAGTTTCTCTTTTATTAGGTATTTCAGTAGACAGAGTCAAGAAAATGAAAAGGAATATATTTAGTAAGAGAGAGTATACACTAACAATGAAGGAAAAAGATCATGATTAATTACATGTAATTAAGCACAGTGCAGCAAAGTACTAGAATGTCAAAAATCACAAGAGCTAAACTTATAGGTGCAAAAAAGCTAAACTTGTAAGTCATATGCAATTGAATAAGGGCTTAGATAAAGTTGTCCATGACTATATCATGGAGTGCCCAGTGAAATGGTTTTCTAATGGAGAGATGTAAAAAGACAAGAAGGAAATAGAGCATTTATGAGCTACATTAAGCCAACTAATTAGGGGAAACAAAGAAATTAATGATGAGGGAGAACAAATAGGGACTGTATGTGGCACCCTCGAGCACTGCCAAGTTCATTGGTAAGAGAAGAGGTTCTCATAATTCTCAGAGGCAAGTACTTACGTCACAAGTTTTTGAATCATCAACCAATAGTTTGAGTTTAGAAAGGAATTTTAAGGGCTAACATATGGTTGTCAAAAGCTCATGGGTTTGAAATTTTGAATATAAGATATTTCTTGAGAACTAAAAAAGGATTTGTACCCTACAAATGTTCTAATTGATATGGTTTTCTGATTTAACCTTTTTATGACCTGTGGCTATTCCCCTTGTCTCATTTATTGGATTTTTTTTTTGGGTTTACTCAACCCCCCATTCCCCCCTTTTTCTCATGAAGAGGGGGGGGGGGGTTCTAAATCATAGTGGAATAGTTTCTCAGACTAGAAGTTTGAGAAATGCCTGCAGGAGCTCAAAGGAATCTTATGCTCATGTATGGTTATGGTAGGATAGCATCTTATTGCTATCCTTGACAGTTTTCCTCCCTGCGGGAGATTATGGTTTTTCGTTTATGCTGTTTCACTGTTCTTTTGTTTGACTCAACATAGAAAAAGAGAATCTAGTTCTTTCTTTGATTTTAATTGATTAGCAAAGAAGCTGTTTGTATGGTCAATTGCGAGTTTTTTGTCATTGTTTACCTTTTGATTCTTTTCTTAACAGATCCCTAACACTCGAGAAGGTACTGATTGCCTAGTCAATACTATTCCTACTTCTAAGGATGGGAAAATTGATTGGTCACAGGTGAGTCTAATACCCTGTCCAAGCTTTGCCCTGTTTATTTAAGCAGATTCTGCTAAACATTATCAATTGTACTTTGAAGATGCCTGCTTTTTATATCTTCATAACTTTAATTTTCTTGAATATGTTGTAGGCATGTCGATGTCATCATATGACTGCAAAAAATATGCATCAAAACCCTAAACCAGTATGGAATGAACAAGCGGTTATTGACGTATTTTGAAGCTACCATGCTGCAAATGTAATTTTCACAAGCACATGTCCACATAATATATAAAGGGAATCTTGAATACAGGTCCATTGTTGATACTGCAATCCACTAATACTGCAATTATCTATTACAAATCCCAGATATGTTGCACGAAATACCTTGAGTTTGGTGCTCATCAACTCAATACAAGTTCAGCACAAATGATAATGGTTGATCAGAGTTGAGGTCTGTAGTATTCTAGTGCCATAAGTTCATATTCACATAGTAAGATGGTGACAGACGTTAAAACGAAGCCGAGAATTCAATTTTGTGTGCCTTCATGTCAACCTGATAATAATGATGGATAGGAGTTGAGATCTGTAGTATTCTAGTGCTACAAGTTCACATGCACATAGGAAGATGGTGACAGACATTAAAACCAAGCTGAGAATTCAATTCCCTGCATCATCATGTCAACCTGCAAAGTAAGGATGTGAAGAATGTTTAGTTGCATTATACTTGCTGGAACTGCTTCACTCAGCTAATTTAACTGTTGCCTATTAATGTCTGCAATATATGTTACTTGGAACTTATGCTGTAGAGACCTTGGAATCATTGGAATTGTGTTGTTAATGATTTCTTCTCCTCTGCTCCTAGGACTTCTTTGGGAAACCTGCATTCTTGACTGTATCAGGGCAACTAAATGCTGAAACATATGCATCCGCTCTTTGTGATGTATGAGCTCCTTCCTCTGCTAAGCCTTCATGTAGTAGAAATTTGAACGATTTGACTAGTCTTTGTTCATATGTAATTTGTAAGTGGGTTGACATGATGGCTAAACTATGCTGGCTGGCTTCCAGGTATACACGTTTGGTCCTACTTTTAGGGCAGAAAATTCAAACACCTCAAGACATTTAGCTGAATTTTGGGTACCTGAAGTTCCTTAGTTAATTTCATTTCACTAATCCGCATCATTTTTTTTTCAAAACTTTGAACTGCTTCTCTTACATTGTGTCTTCCCTTGCAAAGATGATTGAACCTGAACTTGCCTTTGCGGACCTGAATGATGACATGGCCTGTGCAACTGCCTATCTCCAGTATGTAGTATGTTTCCTCTTCGCATCTATTGACATCTGCTATATGCTATCTGTCTATATAAAAGATATGTTTCTTTTTTAATAAACGACTCTTTTGTTAGTTTTTTTTTCTTGTGACTAATATGATGTTTTGATATTTTGCAGGTAAAGTATATTCTTGAAAACTGCAAAGAAGACATGGATTTCTTTAATACATGGATTGAGAAAGGAATCATAAATAGATTGAATGTATGCTCTAACCTTTCATTATCTGATACTTGCCAAAAAGAAAAAAAGCATGCATCGTGGTTTCTTGGATAAATCTTCTGCCGTATTTCTTGATGTAGCTTCTCAAGACTTTAGATGAACATTGTTGAAAGCATTTTATAGTTTTTCTTTTTTACTTGTTGGCAGGATGTGGTTGAGAAGGACTTTGTTCAGTTGACTTATTCTGATGCTGTTGAACTTCTTCTTGGTGCAAAAAAGAAATTTGAGTTCCCGGTAATGCATGCCCAATTTTTAATAAACAAATGTTTTAGCTTGTTGCTTTCTTTTCTTTTTCGGGTTTCGGTATGATTATCCAGCCTGTGGACCAGAACAACATAGCTCAACCTGATAGCAGTTGGTTTGAGCAAGCATCTATTGGCTCTTACAGACCAACAAATTGCTCCCAACCATCTCACTCTTACTTTGCCTGACTGCACTGGATCTTTGCCCTTTTTTGTGCTTTCAAATGTTACCTTGATCGCATGAGAACCCACCTTCCATGCCACCTGCAACAGAGACGTTTCCATGGAACCACCTCAGGGAATTGAGCACACAGCCTCTACTTTAAGAACCCGGGACCTGACCAACTCATCTGGGAATTCTTCGGCTGACTTATGATTCCTCATGAGTCATGATAACACTGAAACTTATAATCTATCTTAACATGGCTAAATTACACATTTATTAATTATTTTACTACCTGGCTCTGTACTTTTTTCCAGTCTCTGCTAGACTATAGCTGGTATATGTGACTACTAATCCCCAATGTTTTCGCAAGCATAGATTAAAGTATCATCTGATGGTACTGTATCATTCCATGTTAATGTTTAGTATGTACTGGCACTGTGGCATGCAGCCAGCACTGTGCTGGTGTTATGTGCCATGATGCTGGCTTGGAATGTGCTAGTCCACTCTGATTGCCACAAATGGCTCTTCAAATCATGCTTGTAGAATAACATCACAGTTTTGATATATTTTGATGTTTGAATATCTACAAGGTTCGGCGTTTATTCTTAAAAACACTGTCCAGATTTTCATTATTGTAAAACTTTTTGATGTGAACTGAACCAGTTATGTATTTCCTCTCAAATATTTTGTTTTCCCTTATTTCAGAGCTAATTCTAAATTTCG